>NW_006774670.1:1929082-1961767 GCF_000442215.2 Lipotes vexillifer
CAAGTGTTAGATAGTGTTCCCAGCAGTACTGTTATCCTGAAAAGGACTCATCACTTTTGTTATCTTTCAATCAGGAATACATAACCAGAATCTAATCATGAGGAAACATCAGACAAACCCAAACTGAGAAAAATTCTATTAAGTAACTGGCCTGGAGTCTTCAGAAATGTCAGTGTCATGAAAGGCAATGAAAGACTAAGGGACTTTTCCAGGTTGAAGGAGAATAAGGAGACTTGACAAGTAAATGTAAATAATATGTGATCCAACACCCTATCCTCTCTGGGAAAAAGAAGTGCCATGAAGGACATTCCTGGGGCAAAATCAGAATATGATTCATAGAATAAAGTATCAATGTTAAATTATTTACATTGACAACTTTACAGTGGTCACATACGAGAATATCTTTGTTCCTAGGAAAGACGTATGAAAATATTAAGGGACAAAAGTCCATTTTGTATGTAAACTATTCTCAGATGTGTCCTCTTTAAATAGTTAAATCGTTTTGAAACTCTTGAATTTAGGATAATTTAATAAAAATTATGAGAATTAGCATCTCTTTTTTTGTTACACATTTGAAATACATTGTTTTATTTTTAACCTTTTATTTTAAAGAATATTAAACTTCCCGAAGAGTTACAAGAATAATACAAGGATCTCCTGTACCTCCTTTGCACAGAGATATTCATGGTTAACATTTTGCCACATCTTTTGTCATCCTCTCTGTCAGTTATATGTATGTATATGTGTACGCATATATATATATATATAATGAATACATACCTGGGAGAACATCTACTTTAAAGACAATGCTCAACTCCCTTCTTTTGAACCTGTTGAAAACATTTAACAAAAACATAAAATAAATTGCATATGGTTATTGGCCCACTGAGAATATGGAAGACATATGATCCCAATAAATATCTATCTGTTTGCTATGTAATCTGCATCAACATTAAAATTAGAAGAGAAAATTGTATTGATAACTGCATTTGCATGGTCAATTATACTTGCTTCACTAAAGTGAATATCACTGAACTTGTTAAGAAAAAACGGAACAAAACAAAACCAGAGCTATAATGATAAAGCTGTTCATAACTCCTTCCAGATGGGTAAAATATTCACTGTTAGGTGCCTCAGGTGCCCTTTCTTTGGGAAATAAAGAGAAAAACTGATAAAAGGATTGTCCATACTCAGCAGTGTCCAAATGTTGTTGATCATGTCGTTTCTAACTAAATCTTTTTTTTTTTTTTCCTGTTTTTCATATCCTGCTTTGAATCATCCCATTGGAACCCAGCTGAGCTCAGTCAGGCTTGCAAGGTTGAATGTGCCTGCTAGGCAGGCTTAACTATTTCTTATATGCTTAGAGGATACTGAAAAGGTTACTGTATTAAAATTGTTGATGTATATGAATTAAGACCAACCTTTCTCAGGTGTTAGCCAGCATGTGGTATTTCTGAAGATGAGGTGCTCTGGCAATAATTATAAATACTGAAGCTGTCGTTCATCTAAGCTATCTGTCAAGTACATTGCCTGAATGAATTACCTAATGAATTTTACTGATGAGTACCTCAAATAGTGATATGTTTTCTAGTTAAGAAAAACATATAAGACAAAAACAGATCCATGTTTTAACTACTAAAATCTAAGATATTATTTTTTACTAACAGTTAAATCATCAAAATAGGAGTTAAATCAAATCTACTGTCTCTGACTACTTGTTAAAATCTAACTCTGTGGGCTTCCCTGGTGGTGCAGTGGTTAAGAATCCCCTGCCAACGCAGGGGACATGGGTTCGAGCCCTGGTCCAGGAAGATCCCACATGCTGTGAAGCAACTAAGCCCACGTGCCACAACTACTGAGCTTGCACTCTAGAGCCTGTGAGCCACAACTACCAAAGCCCACGTGCCACAGCTACTGAAACCCACACCTAGAGCCCGTGCTCCACAAGAGAAGCCACCGTAATGAGAAGCCTGCACACTGCAATGAAGAGTAGCCCCCGCTCGCCACAACTAGAAAAAGCCTGTGTGCAGCTACGAAAACCCAACATAGCCAAAAATAAATAAAATAAATAAATGTATAAAAATAATTCTAACTCTGTACTGCCTTTTCCTTGCCTCTTACCAAAGAGGTCATGACTGTTTATCAAACTGTGGTATTCTTATTCCTAAAAGTAACAATGCTGGGCCATGGGGCAGTCAAACATTTAGAAGAATGTGTCATTTTTCTCAATTTACAATGTAAAGAAATCCAAAACAAAATTTTAAAAAGAAAAAAATCAATAAAAAGTGAGACGCAAAATATGTATACATTTTTACTTTTTTTACACGATAACTCTTCTACTCTAGAGTTCATTGGTCGCAAACAACAAAGTTCAATTCTAGCTAATTTCAGCAGAAAAAGGAACCTACAGAATAAGACATAGTAACTCACAGAATTGAGAGAAGAAAGGAGATGAGGGAGAGAGGGGCCTAAAGAGACAAGTGAGAACCAGAACTCTGAATAATAGAAGTTAATTTTCTCTCCAGTACCCTTTTATCTGAATGACAAAGCTGAGCTGATTTAGGGTAGAAAGAAAAGATAATGGGGACAGGTTGGCTACCCTCAATAAAAAGACAGTAGGTCAGTGAGGAGTGAGACTTATTCTACTAAGTTCAAAAGGAGGAGCAGGGTTTCCCTGGTGGCACAGTGGTTGAGAGTCTGCCTGCCCCTGCAGGAGACGCGGGTTCATGCCCTGGTCCGGGAAGATCCCACATTCCGCGGAGCGGCTGGGCCCGTGAGCCATGACCGCTGAGCCTGCGCATCCGGAGCCTATGCTCCACAACGAGAGAGGTCACAACAGTGAGAGGCCTGCGTACTGCAAAAAAAAAAAAAAAGAAAGAAAACAAAAAAAAGGAAAAACAGAACTGAGGAGTAGAATTTTTATAAATTAATAAATTACATTAAATTTATTAATTTAATAAATTTAATTTTATTATAATTTAATTTTATTATAAATTACTATTTTATAATAGTATAAATCACTATATTATTATTTAATTTACTATAAATTAAATTTTTATAAATTTATAGTAATTTTATAAATAAGATTACTATAAGGCAAGTTTCAGCTCAGTAACAATTAGAACCACTCTGAAGAGGGGTCAAAACACCCTTCATAGATGTGTCCAAAGAGCAACTGGTTGGCCACCATGTGGTCAGGCATTTGATAAAGTTAATTTCCAACTTGAGTGGAAGTTTACCAGGTGACTTCCAAGATCCTTTGCAACTTAAGATTCTGCGATTTCCTCTTGATGGTAATATAATCTTCTGTCTCAAAAAACGTTTTGCACAGGAAATTACATCTAAAGCCCAGGGTAGCCTCTTTAGAAACAGTTGTAGAGTGTCTGTTATTTCAAAAAATATTATGTTGACATTCAAAAACCTACTAATAATGTTCAAAATGCCCAAAATTAATCTAGAATTTATCCTTTTAAAACCAGAAGCAGGGCATACCTCATCAGCATGTCTTTTTCATCTAACTCTTCTGCTTGTTAATATGAATCTCCAACTTGCAGAAAATCTGGGTACAGAGCCCTGAAACTATGGACTTGGATTATGTTAAAACTATATAGTAATCATATATCATCACAATAAAGCTCTGATAATATGGATATTTTCTAATCAAACGATTTTTGCATATAACCTGATGGATTCTCAGAAGTAGTTTTATTATAGGTCTGCCCCCTTTCTGAAAAAATGTTTATAATTCCACCCTTTTACAGGTATTTGATATGCAATTCCAGTGAGAAAATATAGAACCATCAAAAAGCACCTGAATTTGTGTCAGGCAAAATAAATATAAGCATTTCTTATTTGCAGCTCAACGGTTTACATTACTTACAACAAAAACCCTCAACTGTTTGTGCCTTACACACACACACACACACACACACACACACAATACACACCACAATGTAATACACTGAGTGATTAAACTTGAGTTTTTACTGAATGTCAAATAGAAATCGAGTTAAATGATAGCATAAAGTTAATGAAGATTTGCCCCAATAACTCAAAGTGTCTAGAGAATTGGTAGAAATAAAACTAACAAATTAATTGAAAATGAAAAGCAATGTTGACCTTAATGTTTTTATTTTAAAAGAAAAACATAGCCAGGTTGGTAGAAATAATGCAAGGAGGAAAGGGTATAAAATCCGTTAGAAATTTTCCCAAAGGAGGTGGCAAGATTTCTTTGAAAAACTAAACTTCCAGCAGAGTATGGGATATTTTCTTTATTTTTAGTTCAAAATCTGTTGTGAAGAAAGAGTTCCAGGGAAGAGAAGTATAAATGGCAGCACCAGACCTCCAAAACGCTGCAGACTTCTAACACCTCCAGGGACTGCAGTTGTCTCCTTCGCCTACAGTTTTCAATCATTCCTGCAGCCCCAGCCATCAGCCATCTGAGGACACCCCATCAATATAACCGATAACAAACCCAATCTGTGTACTGAAGGGAAGTTAATAGGGAACATATTCAAAATACCATTTATCCCAGAAGACACACTGACATCCTGGAATTAAGAAATATGGTTTCTTTTCACATTCCATCCATTGTGAATAATTGTTGACTCCTTTGGAGTTTAGCTTTTTGATTGCAATTTGAATGATGAATTAACAGAAACTATGAGAAGGCATCTCGAAGTTGTGCAGGTGAATGAAGCACGATAACATGTTACTCAAATCAATCCAACCTGTTATTAATACTTTTATCCCTGTATGTTCTCTCTCAATAGATAATAGTATATAATATTCATTATATATTATAACAACATATTACATTTCACATAATGTATATTAATATAAAATATATTCATCAAACTGATTATTAGTATTATATTGATGCCCTATTCTTTTTTTTAAGATTTTTTTTTGATGTGGACCATCTTTTTTAAGTCTTTATTAAAGTTATTACAATATTGCTTCTGTTTTTGGTTTTGGCTTATTTGGCCGCAAGGCATGTGGGATCTTAGTTCCATGACCAGGGTTCAAACTCGCACCCTCTGCATTGGAAGGCGAAGTCTTAACCACTGGACCACCAGGGAAGTCCCACTGATGCCTTATTCTGATATCTTTATTATTCCATAGCTCTGAGAAACTGAAATTAAAACAGAAAAGTATTTTGAAAAGAAAGCAAAACAACCTTGTGTCTTTCTATCTTAGATCACTACTTCACTATGAAAAACATTGATGGATCGGAACATAAAATATTATATTCATTTTGTGCTATTACTCATATAGTTGCTAATAAAATAATGCAGTGAGCCCAGCATGGTGAGCCACAGAGAGAAGTTAAGTACATGGACTCTGGAGCCAGATTAACTAGATTTAAATCCTGGATTTAACTAGCATTGAGTTGTGTACTTCTAAGTAAGCTTTGGAAAGTTACTTACTTCAAGTGTCCATTCTGTAAAAACGGAATGCTAATGGTAGTTACAATGTGAGGATTATTATAAAATTACAATAAGTAAATATATGCAATGTGCTTAAAAACACACCAAATATGTTACAATGGTAAAAAAAAAAAGTTTGCTTTTAAATTGTATGTCTGCACACATACTCAGACACAAACATGCTCTTTCCCAAACTTATGTAAACAATTTTCAAATAAAAGTGCCATGGGGGTTATTTGTAAACAAAGCGTTATTGTGAAAAGACCTTCTGGAAGCAGAGGCTTGGATTCATTTCCCAGCATCAGCAGCAACCATTGTGCTGCAATTTGTGGTGTTTTTTTGTTTTTTGTTTTTTTTGTTTTTGTTTTTTTTTGCGGTACGCGGGCCTCTCACTGTTGTGGTCTCTCCCATTGCGGAGCACAGGCTCCGGACGCGCAGGCCCAGCGGCCATGGCTCACCAGCCCAGCCGCTCCACGGCATGTGGGATCTTCCCGGACTGGGGCACAAACCCATGTCCCCTACATCGGCAGGCGGACTCTCAACCACTGCACCACCAGGGAAGCCCTTCAATTTGTGGTTTTTTGATACTCTCTTTTCCCAACATTTTTGCAGCTAATTTCTCTCTGTTCCAGAAATAAAGTATTTATAAGCTTCATAGATTACAAGTAAATCACTTAGATATACTCTAGATTCTGTATTGTACTCTTAATCAGAGCAGTTTTTAAAATATGTCTATTTTAAATACTATAGGAGTAGGGTAATGCTTTAAGAATTTATTATTTAATGCAATTATAGAAGTTTCATTTTAAAAATACATACAGGAAATAATGAAGGAAGAACATTGAAATTTTGGCATATTAATCTGTAGATCAAACTGAATTGGAGTTTGAATTCTTAGAATATATCAGGGCTGCAGTCATTAGAAGTCTCTGTGTGCTGAAATATAAAAATAAGAGAACATTTGGAGATTTTTCCCTCCCACTTTTTGAATCTAGATTAAAGATGTTAATGTAATGGGAGAGAAAAATCCACCAGTGACTACTGTTAAATGTCAATATTTCCCAGTATTCTTCCCATTTCCATTGCTTCTCCTCCTACATACATGTATTTTCACGTATGCCTTCACACACAAGCATACAAAGCTACTGGTGTTAGGGCACATATTATATTGAGAAAATATCAGATCTGTTGAATTTAAAGATACAGCCCAGGGGAAATTTAGGTTTTCTTCAGGAACACACTTCTCTTTCTGGCTTTCATTTTCTCAAAGATATTTAATATATTGAAGAGATATTTAAACATTTTATATATTGAAACTGTAATGAAGAGCATTTCCTATGAGAAAAGGGAGAGGAAAGGTGAGAAAAAAGAATGGCTGGAAAAAGCAGCAGGGCTGAGATGCGTAGAGATGAGGAAAAGATGGAGGTTTGTGTGTCCTGTGACCAACAATGATCTGTGCCCTACACTCTGTATCCCTCCTCTAATAAGGAGGGACAGCAATGCATCTGATCCTGGGGTATATGGACTACTCACCTTCCCAAGTTTTCTGTTCCCCTTGGGGTACAGAAGCAGCAGAATGGTGGTCCTGCCAATGCTCTCCGCAGAACAGCAAAGTATGATGCCAAAAATCTTGGCTCTCTGTGTACTGATGCCAAACAGAAATATGGAGACAGAGTTTTGGAGAAAAAGAAAGAATGGCTTTATTTTTTGCCAGGCAAAGAGGGAACACAGTAGGCTAGCGCCCCTGTGCCTCCCTTTGAGAGGGTAGTGAGAAGTTTTATTGTAATGGTTCAAAGAGGGCGTGATCAGCTCGTGGACATTCTTCTGATTAGTTGGTGGTGAGGTAAGTGGGAGTCAACATCATCAACCTTCTGGTTCCAGCTGGTCTGGGGTCTCCATGCTTGTGGGCAGCATACCATCATTAATTGTTAACTTCTCCTGCCTAGAGGGGGCTTTTAGCTTCTGCAAAACAGCTCAAAGATATTGTTGTGTGTAGGCATTGATGGGGCACTGGGACCTTGCCCTAAGGCTGAACTATTGTTTTTCTTCATTTTGTTTCTCCCTTGTTTCATATCCCCTCCCTTCCCTAATTAAGAACTGTTTAAACCTGCCTGTTGGAACGTAGGGAAGGTCATGGAGGCTGGATGAAGGCTATTTTCTGTAATCAAAGAAATGGGGGACACAGAGAGGCTTTGTGCTCAGGAGCCCCACAGCGCCCTGCTCAATATCAAGTAGGCTCCTCAAAGTGGGCCCTGTAAGAATAAGAAACCACCCATAAGAGATGTCCTCTGTGCTTTGGCACTGTTTGAGTCGTGAGATTATTTTATGTCACTCTATGGGACAGAAGCCACAAGAAAGATTTCCTTTTAGTGTCATCTGGAAGGGCCTAAAAGCAAACATGCCCCAGTAGCAATGAGCACATCTGGTACTCAGATCTTGGTTTTAATAGCATTCTCCAATAAAAGGAATCAGCTGATCCCAGGACGGGGGCCGAAAGTATACAAGATGAACCTGGAGAATCTGTAGTTCCATAAAGAAAGTGGTCAAAAATAAATAAAATAAACCCACAACTCTGACGGTTTTTCAAAAGGACATAGGAGATGATTGAAGGAGCTCCTAATAGACAAAACTGGGATAATTCCAACAATGGAATAAATAAGGTAGAACTGGATTATAACCCAAAGGATAAAGCAAATTTACAAATAGAGTTATTAGAATAAATGCTTGAGTAAATAAATGGGGTGAATCAGCAAATATTCCATACAGGAGAATTCCAAATAACTTATGTAGATACTCCTCTCTCAAGGAGCTGGAAGACAACTCTGACTCCTTACCTGTGAGCTGTGCATAGTGACCTCCTTCCAAACAGCATAGTAAGAAAAGGGACAACAAGAAAGGATAAACTTACATTGGAGAAAACGGACACTACATCAAGTCAGGTGGTCAAGGTTAACATCAACGGTGATAAATTATATTGGTAGTATGTGCTTTTCATACCAAGTGACCAGAAAGGCAATTTGGTATTCTTCCCCAAAATGCATTGTCCCAGCCTAATCATGAGAAAAACATTATACAAATTGCAACTGAGGGACATTCTACAAAATACCTCACCAGTACTACTCAAAATTGTTAAAGTCATCAAAAACAAGTCTGAGAAAGACACAGTCAAGGGGAGCTTAAGGAGACATGAGGACTAAGTGTGATATATCCTGCATGGGACCCTGGGACAGAAAAGAGTATTAGGCAGAAACCAAGGAAATCTGAATAGAGTATGGACTTTAGTTAATAATGACATATCAAATTGGTTCATTAATTGTAACAAATGCACCATGCTAATACATAAGATGTTAATAATAGGGGAAAACAAATGTGAGGTATGGAGTACTCTCTGTACTCTCTTCACAATAATTCTGTAAGTGTACAACTGTTCTAAAATAAAAAGTTACTTTAAAAATTATATATAGGTGTATAGGCCCAACGTGTATATACGTATGTATGTATATGAAGGCCCCATGTACCTTTCCAGCCTCATATCTTTCCAGTTCCTCTCTGTAAACAACATACCCCCAAAACACCAAACAAACTTCTAACAGTTCCTCCAATAAAAGTATACACACATATACACACCTTTCCACCTTGTTAACTTGTTCAAGCCTCAGCGCAGGGGTCCATATACTCCAAGAAGATTTCCTTGAATTTATGGGAATTTAAAGTGATTCCTTAGCATCCTATGCCCTTGAACAAGAAATTATGTTTTTGTTTATCTCTTCCACTATTCTGAAAGTGCTATTCATTTTTGTACCCCTGTAATTAAAAATAAGGTCTGACACATAATAGACTGTCAAGAGATACTTAATAAACTGACGTGAATGGAACTGGCCAGCAGCTTTTTTCTGGAAGAAGCAGACTTAGAGGTTCTATTTTTCCCAAAAGAGAATGAATCCATTTGGAGACTGAGAGTCAAATTAATTCAAAGCAGTAGCAGCAAATGTCCCTGACAAATCTGACTTTATTATTAAAAGGACTTACCATCTACAACTAAATGCTCTTATTATTGCTTTTTAAAAGTCAAGTATTACTATTCTAAAACTAAAAATGAGAAACAGTTTCAATAAGGAATCATTTCAAGGTAACTCACAGAAACGATTCTGATATTCTCCTCTCTTTTAAAATGTTAACATTTCTAAAACATAAATTATAATTACGTACAAATATAATATAAATGCCGATTCCTAAGATATTCAGTCTATTTTGACTATAGAATGTGTGGATTTATGCTTTTAAAAGTTATTATTTTACTTTTGAATCCAAATATTGTAGAATGTCCTGGTCTATTTGTCCTTAGCACACTCTTTTCCCATACTTTTTATTTGTTTCCAGAAAGGAGAAAAAAAGTGCCCTGTTCCAACATGCTAAATAAAAGTTTAAGACCCTATTAACTTCAGGCTTATGTAATATTAGCGCATTTCTATTTTATTTTCCAATATACTTTGGATTAAATATTAATTGTGAGGGAAAGGTACCAATGTAATATAAAATATAGCTTTTAAAAATAAAAGCATTAACAATAACTAAAGAAAGCTGGATATTGTGCCAAAAAGAGATTTTAATACCAGTGTCATGGTCACAGAAGCCTGCTGTTTAAAAATTAATTTTTAGTTTGAAAGCATTACTGGCAGCACCAAGAGTGCACAGAACATATTCTCTCATTACCAGAGCCACTCCTTGGAGCATAAATGCCAAATGCTCCAAGATAAGGACAAAGAATACTTTGAATCCTACAAGAAATGTGACAAATAAAGAAGTATGCCCAGTTGTCTCCAAATAATATTTTCTTAAGCAAAAATGTTTATGAAAACAAAAAAATGAACTGAACACTTACTTGTCCTATAAAGAAGCACGATGTCTTGAGGTTCTTTTTCTGGTACTTGCATTTGAATAAATCTTTAACGGGAGGGAGAAAGAAATAACCTTAGAATAATCATCTCTCAAACCATTCATGCCTTCATTCAACACTAACTAAGTACTTGAGTCAACCAGGGATCACTGGGCGATGCACACAAAGCACAGTCATTAGCCTCTAAGAGTCCTTACTTTAATGAGACACCAGTCAAGAAGACATCAGAACTCAGCTATACATTAATCCTCCTCTTATCCATGGTTTTGCTTTCTGAAACTGGTCAACTGTGGTCCAAAAATATTAAACGGAGAATTCCAGAAATAATTCGTAAGTTTTTTGTTTTTGTTTTTGTTTTTGTTTTTGTTTTTTTTTGCGGTACGCAGGCCTCTCACCTCTGTGGCCTCTCCCGTTGCGGAGCACAGGCTCTGGACGCGCAGGCTCAGCGGCCATGGCTCATGGGTCCAGCCGCTCCATGGAATGTGGGATCCTCCCGGACCGGGGCACGAACCCGTGTCCCCTGCATCGGCAGGCGGACTCTCAACCACTGCGCCACCAGGGAAGCCCCATAAGTTTTAAATTTTATGCTATTCCGAGTAGTGTGATGAAAGCTCACACTCTCCCAAATTCTTCCCAACCAGGATATGAACCATTCCTTTGTCCAGCATATCCCACCTTAAGTTACTTAGTAGCCATCTCCATTATCAGATCAACTGTCACCCTATGACAGCACTTGTGTTCAAGTCACCCTTACTTTACTTAGTAACAGTCTCAAAGTGCAAGAGTAGTGACACTGGCAATTTGAATATGCCAAAGACAAGGCATAAAAAGCTTCCTTTAAGTGAAAAGATAAGAGTTCTCAACTTAATAAGGAAAAAAAAAATTGTATACTGTTGCTAAGATCTACAGTAAGAACAAATCTTTTATCCATGAAATTGTGAAAGAGAAAGAAATTTGTGCTAGTTTTGCTGTCACACCTCAAGCTGCAAAAGTTATGGCCACAGTCATGATAAGTGCTTAGTCAATATGGAAAAGGCATTAAATTTATACAATAAGATATTTTGGGAGAGAGGGAGAGACCACATTCACATAACTTTTGTCACAGTATATTGTTATAATGGTTCTACTGTATTGTTGTTAATCTCTTACTGTGCCTAACTTATAAATTAAACTTTATCATATATATATATATATGTGAAAAAACACATATAGAGAGTTTGGTACTATCCCCAGTTTCAGGCATCCACTGGGGGTCTTGCAAGTATCCCCTGCAGATAAAGGGGAATTATTGTTGACAAAGCAAGCTGCAGAGCCAGTTCAGATGACCCTCTACAGAGGTTGTGGTTTATCACAGAGCTTTGACTAATAGTTCATATGTAAATATAAAGCATTTAGCATTCCCACCAAATATATGAAGGAGTGCCTAAAAAGTATCTGAGATATACTTTCCTAAGAAAAAATTGTAAAAAGCTTTGAAATTTAGTGGTTGTTCTAGATAGCTTATTCATCCAGGTTATCATCATCTTTGTTTGTCTCTGAATAGGCTATTTCACTACTCTGAACAGATAGAAGTTAAGTTATTGTAAACTGATACTGATGTAAATAATTCCTATCCATATAAATGCAAATTATGTCCAGTGAAATGCAATTGATTATGGCCCTATAGATATTCAAGAACTCTGCCAGTTTGCATCCATTTGTAAATTTGTTTCAGCTTTCCTTATGTGACTATTAATGTGGGGCTCTCTGAGTTATCTTTTGAACCACTGGTTTCCTCATTAACTAATAAGTCAAATAAATTCTTTGACATGTGTTCATTTTATATCTGTAGGAGAGTCATGATTTTATCCCTTTTAAAAGAAAATTATCCTTCAACAAGTGAATAAAGGAACCTTAAATCAGGGTATTTCTGTCTACTGATGTTACTTATATTTTAAGAGAGTGATTCAGAACCTGCATGGGCTTCATATGCTGTTATTCATGGTGCTTTTCAGCATTTCCTCCTTCAGAAACTGAGAATGATGAGCTGAAGCCATGGATTCCAGGAGAAGCATGCCCCAGCAAGAAGAAAAATGTGAAAAAAACACCACATGGTAAATATTTAGAAAGACAGTCCATGATTACTGGCAACATTTATCCTGACCAAAGTGACCAAGAAGTGCGTACACTCTGAAGGATGTGACGCATTCTTTTCCAATCACTGTGCAAGGCTGTGCCCCATGTTCATAACTCACAGAGCCATTTAAGGTATCTCTGTTTGTTTTCAGAGCAATAACACTTTCTCAAATAAATTAGAAGTCTGACTGATTAAACTAAATCCTTCTGTATCTTAAAAATAAACGCAATCTTAAAATGGAAAGAAATATGGGCTTTATATATTTCTTGAGTTAACTGAAATGCACTAATTTGCCAGCTTGCTCTGCAATATGGTTCAAAATAGTTATAGATATGTGTCAATACAGAGATATATGCAACAGGAATTTTAAAATGGAAGTTTCAGAATATACATTAACAAGCAATTTCCAAAGTGGTCTAGATGTAATAAAGTACATGGATAAGAATGGATTAGAAGATTTTAAAACCCCATGTCACATCAAGAATATAATAAATAGAGTCAGGAGATCAGAGAGCAAAAGAAAGCAATGTTGGGGAAGATTCGTTGGAGAGAACTGTGCTGGGAGGCATACACTCCCAAGGAGGATGTACCAGTGGTACTATCTCCTAACTCCAAGTAAGCAAAGACAGGCACTAGGGATCCCACTTAGAATGCTTAATATGCATCACCACTGGGAAATATAATGGACTTGTATCTGCCACCTAGCTGGGAGATTTATAGGCCAGGTATGGGATTACTGGCCACTCTGATGGCAAAGCAAAACAAGCAGATTTCTCAATTTGTGACTATTCACACTCTGAAAATTTCTCCCCAAGTTTTGTGGAAAAAAGAATGCCATCACTCTTCCTGTGGGTGAGATGTGGGAGATTAGAGAATCCACATGAACTTATCTTCAGTTCTGTCCACAAGTGTTACCTGGAAGGTATAACAGGTCTCATAAGAGAGAAGTTAGAGCATAGGCATCTTCAAATAAAGATATATGTGATCCTGATAAACCTGCAAAAATTACCTGAGCTTAAGGGATAATAATGTTAGGGGCAGAACACACGAAACCTAGGCAACTTTATAATCTTATTTTTTAAAATCTATCCATACACACACACACAACCCCCCCCCCCCTACACACACACACACTCACACACACAATTCCAAGAGCTGGGTAATTCTAACATACCAAAAGACATGTTAAATTCTGGACAAATAAATGGCATAGTAAATGAAGGGTTTTATCTTAAAAATTAAGGTACCTCAACGTAAGGGTTCATAAGGAAGGGTTGAGCCTGCTAAGTTATGGAGAAAGGGGCAAAATGAACACAGAAGAGAGAGAATAATGCAATAAGCACTTTGTAGGCAGAGCATGTGGCCAACGTAGGCCAAGAGGGAAAATGTGAGGTGATTGGTCATCACATCCAGGAACGCACATTTCTGTAGCTTGCTGTGATTAATTTTTTAGTATATTTTGCATTCAACTGCAGGTATTGGTGGTCCAAACTATTAACATGCTAGAAAACAAAATTGCATATGACCCCTTGAGACTTCTGTGTTATATTGATATCATTCTGCTGTTTACCAGTCATGTATAACCTAATATATGTTACAGAACCGTTCCTTTTAGCAAAACAGACCCTATATAGAGATGACTGTGGGAGGCATAAATAAGCAACCAGCAGTAACAGAGAGTATTGGCCATTATCAATGCAACTACAGAGGAGGAATGTTCAGTAACAGTGGTGGGGTTAGTGTTTGGAGGGGAGTCCAAAGAACTCATAACAGTTCCCAAGAGAGTGTTTAAGCTTTCAGGCCTGGTGAGCTCAACACCAGCTCAAAAAAGGAGCAGCAACATAAGAACCTCTCTGCTCTTTTTTATTTTTTCTTCCTACTCTTGCTTCATCCTGGGGGAGGGGGAGAGTGCTATTCTTTAGTTTATATGATGGAGA
This sequence comes from Lipotes vexillifer, assembly GCF_000442215.2. Lineage (NCBI taxonomy): Eukaryota > Metazoa > Chordata > Mammalia > Artiodactyla > Lipotidae > Lipotes > Lipotes vexillifer. The sequence continues at coordinate 1,943,462 of NW_006774670.1, forward strand.
AAAAAGAGTTAAATATTAAGGTGGAGAAAGAGAAGAAGCCATTCATATATCCTTCACTGACTTTGAAGCCTCCTTGTCTATATTAAGCAAGCTGGAGTAGAGGAGGATATTTTGACTATTACAGGGGTCTGGACATTTTAATTACTGACTGAATGGCTTTGTATAATGACAGAGTAAGCATAAAAATCATAGGATTGCCTGACCCAGAGACAAGGGACGATTCAGCCCTCTTAACTGACTTAAAGAGATAATGGATGACAAAAACAGAGGTTTTTTTTGTCACAGCCCATTAGCCCTGATGTATATATCTCAAAGATGATTGTTGATGCCATTCAACCTTTCACATATTCTGGACAGTATTTTCATAATATACATAGTCTTAACAGACTCTTCATTCCTTAAATTTCTCTTTTAGGAAACTATCCTAGACTATCCTATCTCCTCCTTCAGAGATATGGGCAAAAATTATTTTGCAATATGCATTATTATGTTGTTTATTTTAGGAAAATGCTAAATGATTCCAATATTACAAATAGAAAAATGTTGTTAAATTCCATGTGATGCATGTCTAAATGTATGAGTTAAAGCTTTTTTTTTTTAAGACATGAAAACCTAATTCAAGAAAGGAAGTGACTGGGGATTCCATTGACTCACATAAGTCAGAAGTTCAAACACACTGGCTTTAGGCATTGATTGAATCATAGAATCAGATGATATCATAAAAACTCTCACTGACTCTATACTATCTTTCAGCTATGTTATTTCCTGTGTGGACTTTATTCTCCGGCAAAAATGGCACCAGCAAACAGGCTTACATCAGTCTTACAGCCACTAATTCAATAAAATTATGGTACCTTTCTTTCAGTGTTTCCATCAAAAGCCCCAGAGAAATACTCATCCATCCCAGATGTCTTGGTTCATTTTCTTTCCCCTAAACTACTGTGGAATGTAGTGTTCTGATTGGCCATGGCTTGGTCATGTGCCCAGACTTATGATAATGGCTATGGACTACCTGGAAACGGATTCTTCATAAGACAGTCTCTACTACCCAAAGAAGGAGAGAGAGGAGGTTAAAGGATGCTGACAGATAAATATTCTAGCCACCCCAATGAACTACAGTGGATATTAAAGTAATGTCTTCAAAGACATTTAACTGATATTGGGAAATTGGGATATATTTAAATTAATAAATAAGATACTGTATCATACATGTCTATATATAACATACTTATTTGTATTGATAGGAAAATAGATGTATAAATAGATATATATATATATATAGATAAATGTATAGAGTATGAGCCTGACTTTATAAAGAAGTATATAGAGTCATACTATAAAGGTAGAATTCTCTAAAATATTAATAGCTGTTATATCTGGTGATCGAATTGTGAATAATTTATTTTTTGTTCCTTTTTTCTCCATATTTAAGATAATGAACATACATATGATATTTCTGTTATAATCAAAGAAGTCCTTAAAATAAGAAAGCAATAAATAAATCAGTGAAAATAATTTCTATGTCATGATGATTACCCTCTGAGCAAAAATGGCATTTGCTCCAGTGAAATCTAGTAAGAGGGAAGGCTTGTTTATCAGGATCCCAGAATTCTTACAATAATCAAAGCTCACCTCCTCTGCACTTTCATTATTCTGGTTCTCCCTATCTCATAAATTGAAGGAAGTCAAGGCTGAAAGGAGCCTTGGAGGGGAGCTAGTCCCAGACCTTTATTTTACAAATGAGGAAAGTCTAGCCCAGAGAAATGCTGGGACTTGCTATCAGTCAACAGGAACTAAGTGGCCGAGTAATGACTAGGACCCGCTCTACTTACTCTGAAACAGGTAACCCAGTCATCATATCTTTTGCTTATTCATTATTTCAACACATATTGTCTAATATTTCAAGAAACTATGCTAATATATTGTGGAATATATGAGGACAAATCGTGTCTAGTAGAGAAATTGATACAAGTTCACAAATAAATCTAATAACAGGTAAAAGAAAATGCTAAGGGTATTAAGAGGAGGTTACTGTGGAGAAGAAGAGGAGAAATTAGAGAACAATAGGCACAGAAGAAAAAAACTGTTGGAAAACTGAAAAACTAAACAAACTGAAAACATAGTAGACTCCATAAAGCATACATCTGAATGAAAAACAGACTGTATTCCTCTGGACATGAAGTATACACTATGTTCTTTAATGTGCATATATAATATATATTATAAACATGTATTATCTCTTTCCTAGCAAAACCTCAGCTAGCGATCTCAGAGTCAATCTCCCAACCAGGATTTGTAGGACACCAACCATGCCTGATTATGTGGTGGGAGGTTATTTCCCTCTCTTGTAATTAGAGGCTATCTTTTAAGCCACTCTATCCCATCTCCATAGAAATTAAATCAATTAGGCTGAAAACACCACAAGGATGAATCTGGATCCCTTACAAACCACAGAATGTGACATATCCATGTCTATATTGTGAAATTCGAAAGGAAGATTTTGGTAACAAGAATATATAGTTGAGCTACAAAAAGCAATAAAATAAAAAGATAACTAGAAACGCACTTCCAAAAGGCATATGCAGCTAAAAATTAACCTTGAGTTGCCAAAAACATTTAACTCCATAATTTTGCTGCTCCTTACTAAAGAATTCTTTGTAAAATGCTACCTCATAAAAAATATCTCACAGTTCATTAACATAAGAATGGTTATTGAATGGAGAAGCAGTAAAGAAATACTTTTAGTAATCCTCATACTTAGACAAAGTTTAATAGGCCAGATTTAGACCAGGATTCTATGTTCCTGAAATTCTATGATGGGTTCTCTTATATACTTTAATTCTGAGGTAGATTTATTTTAAATCTAGAAATAAATTTATAACCTCTTTGTCTAAAAATTATTTATAATATTTAAATAGCTACTATTTCCAAGTAATAATTTTCATTTAATAGTATACTCACTCAAATTTTAAAACATTTGTTTCTAGGAATAGATATTCACTGTTTTCAAAGGGCTTCCACATTCCCCCTCCTCCCCTCAAACTACATTTTTTACACTTATTTGACTTATATTCACATTTGACACTCTGGCATTTACAGAAACATCTCTGTCACTGGTTCTGAAAATGTAATATTTTAAATGTGCAATGTTTGTCCACAGTTGGCTAGCTTATCATTTTGTGCTTATATGATTTCCTTTTATCTAATGATACATTTTCTTTCCCCTTACTTTGGCAAATAAAAGAAAACCAATTCAGGCACATCATTCAATAAAACCTAAAATGTACAGCAGTCTTTTTTGCAATTTGAATCAGTGATGATTAATAGCTATCTTTTATTGGTTTTCTTCCCTTGGTTTTATAATTAATTGTTGGATTTTAACTATTAAAATCTTAATGCTTCAAATTAAAGAAAATAATGCTAAGTTCTTTGGGGCCATTAATAAATGACAGCAAAAAAAAAGAGAGAGAGAGAGAAAGAAAGGGGAGGAATAAGAAGAGGAGAGAGAGAAGAAAATTACAGAAGAATGAGGAGCAGGAGAAAAAGAGGGGGAAGAGAAAGAATAAAAGAAAAGAAAATGAGTAATTGTAGAACTGAAAAGGAATCAACTATAATAATTCACATCCATTGTGCTTTTTGGGGAAGCTGAAACTACACAAACTAGTTCAAAGACTAGGTTTACCAGATACTTTGCAGCACTCCTACACACAAATTGCTTTTATAATAAATGTGACAATCACCTATATTGAAAAATAAATATACTTATTTGCATCACTTAAGCAAAAGAGTATAATCAAGTCTCCCAAGTATTATCTTCAGCAAGTATTCTGATAGTAAATCAATTATGCTTGGTCATGATCAAGCCAAGAGATTTTCTAAAACTGAAAAGCTGATTGGGTTATTAGGTTGCAATCTTAATGTTGATGATGAATGGCTGATTTTGAGCATGTTCCTTGATCTCATGGTGCCTCAGTATCCTCATCTGTAAAATGGCAATATTTAGTAGTCTGTACCTGATAGGACTGTAAAACATAAAAGATTTAGGCCTTTCATACAGCAAATGCTCATCTACTGCATACAGCATTTTGTATGGCTTATTTTAAAACTTTTAGAAAGATGTCTTAGTTCGAGTTCCCCTGGAAGCAAACCCCCAAACTAGGATTATAGTGCAAGGAGTTTCGTGGGCAGTTAACTCCAAGAAGCACAGGTAGGCTGTGGAGAATTGAGACAGGGAAGAATTGGAAGCCAGACTAAATCTGTTAATGAGTGGGTTACCAATGTTGGCACCTGGGACTCAATCCAGCCGGGGACTAAATAACACTGGAGATCATCAGAGCCGTCTCATCTAGGCCATGAGACAGTAGGGTATTTTTCCAACAACTGGTATCTGTTATTGCTCTGGAAGATCTTAACTCTCCAGTATACTCAGCTTGCTTTGCACAGGGCCAGGGCTGTGGCGGGAGAAAGCCCTAAGGCAGAGAGCTGCAGGACTTTGTAATAGGGAGACAAAGGTGTACACAAGGTGGATGAGAGCCAAGGAGAGCCAAGGCCTGTGGCAGGAGAAAGCCCTAAGGCAGAGAGCTGCAGGACTTTGTAATAGGGAGACAAAAGTGTACACAAGGTGGATGACAGCCAAGAGGACATGGGCAGATCCCTGGAAGGGTCAATTACACATATGCAACTTGTTCAGAATTCTGCTTTGGAGAGAATTCTTTCCAAAAATAGATAATAAGCATTTACTCTTCTCAAATCATTAAACTATTAGGAATTAAAAGATGAATCAGGCATGGCTTTTTCATTCAATGAACTAACAGCCTAGTTAAAGAGGTGTTAGGTAGACAGTACGGCTTTAACTCTCTGACTTCTTTCTTTTCCTTCATCCTCTCCATGATTCCCATTCTCCAAATATCAGAAGAAATAAATACTAAAAATTGGCCTCACTCTTAAAGAGTATTGTGAGGTCTTAGTCTTACTTTCCAGAGAGGCTGGAAAATTTCCAGTATTCCCTTGAGGGCAGCCATGTAGCCTCATTTACTTCATTTCTCCAAGCCTCAATTTTCTTTATCTGTAAAATGGGTATAAGAACATTTAAGTTATAGGGTGTTTGTGAGCATTAATTATGCCTTCAATGTGCTTGGCATTCTGCCTAGCATATAAAAAGGACTCAACAAATGGCCATTTCTTAGCAAGCTGAATTTTCAAACACTTGCACCACATTGCCATGCAGCATTAGGAGTTAGAACAGGATAGCAAGAGTTCATGAGTAGAGTAGAGTAGAGGAAAGATTACTTACTGGAGAGACAGACCCAGTGTTTGCCTCTTACCTTCTCTACTCTTATAGAATCACTTATTCAAAGTGTTTCAACTTCTCTGATACCCACTTACCTTATTTGTAAAACCAGGATAACAATACCTGTTTAACCAACCACAGGAGGAAAGTATGAGACTAGCTTAAGATAGAAATCATTCTTGGGGCTTCCCTGGTGGCGCAGTGGTTGAGAATCTGCCTGCTAATGCAGGGGACACGGGTTCGAGCCCTGGTCTAGGAAGATCCCACATGCCACGGAGCAACTAGGCCCGTGAGCCACAACTACTGAGCCTATGCATCTGGAGCTTGTGCTCTGCAACAAGAGAGGCCGTGATAGTGAGAGGCCCACGCACCGCGATGAAGAGTGGCCCCCACTTGCCACAACTAGAGAAAGCCCTAGCACAGAAACGAAGACCCAACACAGCCAAAAATAAATAAACAAACAAATGTGGGGTTTAAAAAAAAAAAAGAAAAAGAAACGTGGGTGAAATCCATAAAAAAAAAAAGGATAGAAATCGATGAGAACTATTTGAAAGGATACAGTCTATACAAATAGGAAGAAAAAATGTTAGTATTAAATGATTTACAGAAAAATAAATCTTCTTTACATTAGCTGCCATGTTTCAATAGAGACAAATCTAGACAAAGGCAGCTTAATTTTACCAATATCTTGTAAATGACATCAGACCAAAAGTACATGTTGAGCTAGATAAGCCACTAAGTATATCAATGAGTTTATACCAGCATAAAAAATATAATTTCAGTATTGAGTTTCTTCAGTTTCTCCAAAATTCTCTTATCTTAGAAGTAATCTTAGATTCTGAACTGAATTCTCAAATAATTTGATAGGGTGGAAAAAATTTTTCAGAGTTTAAAACTAGTGGATCTCTTCCCTGGAGGCCATTACCTAATGCTCACAATAACGTTGGTCCTTGTGTTTGAACTTTAATGATAGTAAACATCCCAGCATGGAATTCCCAGCTGCTGTTACTTGCGGTTTCATTCTTAATATTTCATCAAGATTACAACAGTTGCTCCAACAGAAGGGCTAGTCAAGGGGTCATATTTGGTGGGCAGCTATGGAGTACAGTAAGCCTTTTTCTGCAGAGAAACTAAAGCTCCCCACTTGTTTCTTCTTAGGACTCTCCTCAACTAAACATATACTATCAAAATAAACTATCATTGATAGTGACTCAGTTTCATTGGTCTGGAGGTTAAACACAGGGCTGACTGTGTGCATACAAGTGATTCTGCTCATCTACAGTCCCCTGCAAGGCAGTTTATTTTAAAGAAGACCCTGTACTAAGAGTCAGGAGGGCTGGACTCTAAATGTGCTCACAGGCTATTAATTTGTTAGTTTTTTATCTTGTTAAATTACAATAAAAATACCTGCTTTGACCATTGTGCTGCAAAGTCAGCAGAACTGAAAAAACTCTGTGTTCCAAGGAGGTACCATCTCTTCTCCTTTCTTCACTGTTTCTGTTATACCTTACACTTGGCTTGATATAGAGTCGGCACTTCATAAGTGTATGTTGACAACACTTTTAACACTGCACTACAATAGACAAAGGTAAGACGTAGAAACTATATCACCTTCCATCTGATCCTTTAATTGCCCTTTTAAAAAAAAAATTGTATTGGAATATAGCTTTACCATGTTGTGTTAGTTTCTACTGCACAGCAAAGTGAATCAACAAAGTGAATTTATAGCTGATTCAGAGGGAATATATATATTCCCTCTTTCTTGGATTTCCTTCCCATTTAGGTCACCACAGAGCACTGAGTAGAGTTCCCTGTGCTGCACAGTAGGTTCTCATTAGTTATCTATTTTATACATAGTATCAATAGTGTATATATTTCAATCCCAATCTCCCAATTCAGCCTACCTCTCTCTTACCCCTTGGCTTTAATTGCCCTTGCATCTTCTCTTTCTTTACCTTTCTTTATTCTCAATTATCCTCTAAATTCATCTCATTTGTTATTTCATGAAAAGATGTCAGATAAGCTGCTTAAAAATTACGTAGGAAATTTCAAAGCACATAAATTACAATGAAACATCCACCTGTAGGGGAACAAATAAACATATAAATTTTCTCAATTCCATACACTGAACAGTGGAGATTTTTGTGTGTGTACAAGCATGTGTGTGTGTGTGTGTGTGAGTGTGTGTGTGTTAAAACAGTTTAGCCTATACTTTAAACAACACAAACATAATAACTATATTTTCTTATATGTATGTGTGTGTATATACATATATAGTCTCTCAGTGTCCCTCCTATCTTTCACCCCTTTAATAACAGCACCCCTAGAGATGGGCACATTTCCCAGTGCTCTGTGCAGTGGATGTTGCCACATGACTAATTTTGGGCTAAAAGGATGTGAAGAGAAGTGATGTATGTGACTTCCAGGTCATCTCCTTAAAAAGGAAGCACCCTGCACTGGAATTTCCTTTTCTCTTTCTCTCTAGCTCAGAAATCATGTCGATGTGCACAGACACCTTCTAACCAGATGTAGAGGCAATATGATGAGACGTGCAGAATCACCCAGCAGAGAGCATCTCAGGATGTTCTCCTTCTATTGAGCCACCTGCCTTCCTGGAAATAAACGTAAATCTTGTTTAAGCCACTGAATTTTTAGGTTTCTATTGGAACACTTTAGCCTATTCCCTAACAATACAGCATGATATCTATAATTTCTTATAAAATAAAAGAGAACATCATTAATTAGCACCTGCAAGAAATACTGCACCTTCAATAATAAACAACAATAAGCAATATTTGATGCACCTACCCTATGCCTGGCCCCAATGTATATGGTGGAGTTGCTGTAGTGATGAAAAGATAAGCGTGATTCTTGCTCTCGTGGAGCTTTAACTCTGCACTAAAATAGACATTTTTTAAATTCAAATAATTAAATAACTCTAAGGTCCATTGCTAGAAAAGGAAAGCACAAATTATCATGGAAGTAAACAATTAGGGAATAAATCTTAATCCTCTTTCACATTCTTCAAGCTTCTGCTAAATTGCCACTTTATCAGAGGTTTGTATGTATCAGATCCCAATTCCATTACTTCACTGGGCTTCATTATACTTCTTAACTCATCATTTGATAAAATATCCTTGTTTTCTTCCAATAAAATTCTCTTTTACATAAACTAATTTGAGTGAGTTTATTTTGGGAACCAAATGCTCCCTAAGTAAATGAGGAAGATAAACTTTGCAAACGCATATAAACATTGTATTTGATTCAAATAATAACCTTCATTTTTATATAGCATCTATTGCTTTACACAACATATGAATTTACTTTTATTTTAAAATGAGATTCTGGAATGCCATTTCAAGCTTGAACAATTCCAATGGCAAGAATCCAAAATGGCATTCCAGCACATTTCTTTACAAAAATAGAATTGTTCAGCACATTGTGATTTCTTAAGCTTTCTCATACTCTAGAGCAAAATGGAAAATTACATCATACTGTAGAAAATAGAACTGTTTCCCAAGTATTTATGTTTGAGAATATAAACACAGTCACAGCTCATACATTTTCCAATTAATTGCTCAGGTGCTCACCTGGCCAATCACAGAAATCCAAAACTTTCCAGCTGTATTACAAAGCCCAAGATTTCATGTCCTGACCTGACATCTTTGGCCCTCACAGGGACTCAAAAGCCTAACTGTGAGTTCTACTGCTCTGACCAGACATGTCACTCACCTAGAAGGAAAGGCCAGTTCCTTTATCAAATGGACCAGCTGTACCCAACTTGGTCCTCAATGCAACAGCTTTGACTTTCCTGCCAGCCCTAGAATTTATTCAAATAAGCCAATTGCATCTTTCTGCATGGACCAAGGGACACCTACCGCATCCTTTTGTTACTGCAAAATCTGCCTCCCACTGCTGTTCTTTGTTCACTGTTCCTAAATGCAATCACTGTTTGGTCCTGCAGGGTATGCAGTATCCTCCTCCCCTGGGTTGAGAATATACGTGTCTATTAAACTGCTCTCTATCCCATCTATCCAGTGTCAGGTACTACGTGTTCAGTCTTCTTGTACTATTTAAGGTGCGGGATCTCTCCCTTATCAACAGGGTGAACAGGAGGTGATCGGACCACCAGCTGAGACCTCCCTTCAAAAGCCTTCCTCCCCTGGAAGCCTCAGGGACTGAGTCAAAAACTGGAGCAGAGAGTGCACTAAATGTGATCAGTTCACTACCGCTCTTGTTTCTTCTTGCCACACAATCCCACCGCCATTGAGGAACAGATGCAAATGCTTGGTATCTCGAATGAAGACTTTCTCCTCCATCTCCCTGCTGACATTGCAGTGGTCCCCACACTGGGGAGCAAAAACACAGCTGTTTACTCTTGTTCACTTCCTCATCCATTGTCTCCCAGGGCCTCTCAAAATTAGCCACATTTTAAGGCATCTTTAGCCTCAGCAATAGCCTGTGCCAAAAACAGTCTTACACAAGATCTTAGTTCTCTTCATGAGTTTAGTCTTCCCCATTCTTCAAGGTCATTTAATTTCAGGGCTTTATTCTCCCTACTATAGGCCATAATATTTACCATTTTGTTTTAACCCAAATAACTCTCTAATTTAGACTCCAATAGTTTTGAAGTTGGGATATTGGATCCTTTCTTCCAAAAATGCCCTGAGCTCTTTGTGAAAATTTATTAACTCTCTATCTAGTGGCTAATTTTGTGTCTCAATCAAGAAGCTTTTGCTAAACTACTACATTTTTAGACAAGCTCTAGCTCCAAGAGGGTCCAGTTACCTTCCATTTGTAGAGCTAAAAGTTTGCACCATCTCACTTCTACCAAGACACGGAAGCAAATTAAGTGTTCTCCAACAGATGAATGGTATATATATATATATATATATATATATATATACACACACACACACATACATACACAATGGAATATTACTCAGCCATAAAAAGAATGAATTAATGCCATTTGCAGCAACATGGATGGACCTAGAGATTATCGTAGTAAGTGAAGTAAGTCAGACAGAGAAAGACAAATGTTATATGATATCACTGATATGTGTAATCTAAAAAATAGTACAAAAGAACATATTTACAAAACAGAAACAGACTCAGACATAGAAAACAGATTTATGGTTACCAAAGGGGAGAGGGAGGGGATAAATAGGGAGTATGGGATTAACATATACACACTACCATATATAAAATAAACAGCAGGATTTACAGTATAGTACAGGGAACTATATTCAATATTTTGTAATAAGCTATAATGGAAAAGAATTTTTAAAAAGAACATAGATATATATGAATATATATGAATATATATTTCGTTATATATAACGAAATCACTTTGCTGTACACCTGAAACTAGCACAATGTTGTAAACAAGCTATACTTCATTTTAAAAAAAAAGTATCTGGAAGTTCATTTACTGGACTAAAGCAACAACAGAAACAGATCTATCTTATTACACACAGGTAGAAGGGAGTCTTGCATGGTGATAGAGACATCAGTCTCTAGAGAATTTGTGGATATTATTAATAAGTACAGAACCAAGGCCAGGACACCAGTATTATTTGGTTTTTTATTTTTTATTTTTTTTCCATTAGTATATGCCTGCCAGAACCCCCTGATTTGCAGTTAGAAATGGAAAAGTTATAGACCACAGGGGTATCCATCCCTATTATATCCATCCTATTGATGGATTAAACTTTTTCAACTAATTAGATTTTAATTAAAAACCTGATTAGGTCACTCTGATTTGTTTCCTTCTATTTCCCCGTCACATCTTTGACTTTCTTGTGATGCCTCTCTTATCTATTATCCTGTATTCCCCTCCTCACTTGTTCTCTATCACTTAATTATGTGACTTTGGTCAAATTACTTGATCTCTCTGAAACTCAATTCCCTCATCCAGATGGGGATTAGGAAACTTTCCTCTTAGGTTTTCTGTGACATTCAGTGATGCAACACAGTAAAGTATCCATAATGTGCTGGCACTTAGTGAGGGGATTTAAATTTACATCTCTATCTTCAGCAGTATATTATTTCTTTCTTTTCCCCTCAAGCCCCTTAGCATATGATTATAATAAGTGCTTACACAGAAACAAGAACAATTTTGAGTAGTTATTTTGCACTGTAATCATTGATTTTATTGTGCCTACTTATGCATGCAAATGTAGACACAACAAAGTCAGACACACATGCAAACCCACAACTGAGTAGTGTGTCGATATACCTTTTATGTGAGAAGTGAAGAGGCTACTGGAGATTATCAAATCAAGACCTCTACCTTCTTTTTCAGATGGGGATAGGATAATTCTAAGGATGTTGCCCATTTCCAAGGTCACACTGTTATTACTGATATGGTTTAAAGCAGAAAACTGAACTTCTGAAAGCCAGTCCATTTTTTTATTTCATTTACTACCTGTTACATGGCCTTGGGGAAGAAAGCTGTAAGAATCTTCCTCTTGGTTTTTGTACCAATTATTTGATATCAATTAGAGAGTTAGCTTCTAATAAACATTTATTTTGAGTGGAGTTAAAATTTCAGATATCATAGTAGACTAGAAAAGAAAGAAGTATAGAAAAAAAATAGGAAAAGTTGAAAATTTTCCAGCTTAAAGAAGACACTTATTTCATGTTTACTAAGTATGCTTTTATAAATATTAATTGTAGATCTCAGGAATGGTTACTTCTCTTTTCTCCTGCTGGAAGCAAAAGGGGATTTTTTTTTTCTCTAATACTCAATGTGGGGACATGGTCGAGCTCCTGGAGGTAAATCTCACAATTAATTGTAGACATGTATATTTTCAATATCTGAGAATGTCAGTAAAACAATTAAATACATGGTTATTTTGACATTGTATTCTAAATTATCCAGTTGGCTATTAACATTTCCCTAGACATATCAGTTAAATATTTTATGAATTTTAGGAGAAACTATGAATAATTCAGAAGAGATTACCATTAGAAATCAGAGTACAAACTACAATATTGTTTCATTATTCCAAATATTTTTGCTTAACTGAAAACATTTTCTATATATATGGTCATGTAAATTAAAATGTCATTTCTTATTAAATATGAATAATTTCCTGAATGGAAATAAGTATATATAATGTCAAGTTTTCAGTTGGTCAACTTCCATTTATGTAGAAATTCTAGAGTGAAAAAGTGCAATAATTAAAATAAAAAAATCTATTACAGGGGCTCAATAGTAGATTTGAGGTATCAAAGGAAAGAATCAGCAACATTTTAAAAGTTAGAAAAACAGAAATAGACTCACAGACATAGAAAATAAACTTATGGTTACCAAAGGGGAGGGGAGGGAGGGATAAATTAGGAGTTTGGGATTGATTGATACACACTATTGTATATAAAATATATAAACAACAAGGACTTACTGTATAGCACAGGGAACTATATTCCATAGCTTGTAATAACCTATAATGGAAAAGAATCTGAAAAAGAATATATATCTATAGATCTAGCTATAGATATATTCAGATATAAAACTGAATCACTTTGCTGTACACATGAAACTAACACAATATTTAAATCAAACTATATTTCAATTAAAAAATCCACCCAGTTGCCCAAAACATAAAAAAAAAAAAAAAATAGAAAGAATCAGCAAACTTGAAGATAGACAGAGATGATGCAATCTGAAGAACAGTGAGTGAAAATAAAGATGAAAAATGAACAGAGCCTCAAAGAAATGTCGCACACTATTAAATACATCCCCATAAATATAATGGGATTGTCAGAAGGAGAGGAGAGAAGGGGAGAAAAACTGTGTAAAGAAATAATGACTGAAAACTCTCCCAAACTGAATAAAAACACTAATCTACATATCCAAGAGGCCCAATGAACTATAAGTAGAATAAATTCAAAGATACCCACACGCAGACATATCATAGCCAAAATGTTGAAAGCAAAAGATAAAGAGAAAACCTTAGAATCAGTTGTTTTTTTTTAAAAAACTGCTTCATCAATTATGAAACTCCCCCCTCAATAAGATATACAGCTGATTTTTCTTTAGATACAGCAGAGGACAGAAGCCGGTGTGATGACTTGTTCCAAGTACTGAAAGCAAAATCTTGCTAACCAAGAAATATACATAGAGCCAAACTGTCTCTTAAGAATGAAAGTGAGGAAATTCCCTGGTGGTCCAGTGATTAGGACCCAGTGCTTTCACTGCCAGGGCTCAGGTTCAATCCCTGGTCAGGGAACTAAAAGCCCGCATGCCACATAGCATGGTCAAAAAAAAAAAAAGAAAAGAAAAGAAATTGAAATAAAATAATTCCCAAATAAACCAAAGCTGAAAAGCTGAAAGACTATGTTGCTAGCAGACTTGCCTTCCAAGAAATACTAAAGGAAATTATACCAACTGAAAGCAAATAACATTGAGCAGTAATTAGAATCCACATTAAAAAAAAGAAAGTGTCAGTAAAGATAATTGTATAGGTAATTATAAGAGACAGTACAATTACATATTTTTCTCTATTGTTCTCTTGTTTTTAAAAATAATTGAATAAAACAATATAAATATAATTGTATTGTTAGACTTACAAAATACAAAAATGAAATATATTTGATTAAATGCAGAAAGAGTTGGGTGTGAACAAAGCTGCAAAGAGTAAGAAAATAAAACAAGACAGTAACTATAATCCACAGAAAGAAATAAAGAGAACCAGAAACAGTAAATAAAATGTTAATATAACAAATTCTATAAATACATTCTTGTTCTTCTTTCTTGACTTAGCTTCTTTATAAGACATAGGATTATATAAAGCAATAATAACAATTTATTGTTGGGTTTTTAAGGTAGCACACAATGTATAACAACAATAGTACCAAACAAAAGAGGGAGAAGGAATGGAGGTATACAAGAGAAAGTTTCTTTCATTAGAATAAAGGTATTTTAAATATGAAGTAGATTTTAAGAAATTGATGTGTATATTGTAAGCCCTAGAATAGCCACAAAAAAGTTCAAAAACATAATAAAAATTATTAAATAAATTAATATATTATGCTAGAAAATATCTACTTAAGAATAAAGAAGACAACTACAGGAATATTAAAACAAAAAAGATATGAGACATATAGAGTACAAAAAAATGGCATATGTAAATCCAACCATGTCAATAATAATATTAAATGTGAATGAGTTAAACAATCCAATCAAACATCAGAGGTTATCAGATTTGATAAACAAACAAGATCCACCCATATGCTGTTAACAGGAGACCATTTTAGAGTCAAATAAATAAAAAGTTTGAAATTAAAGGATAGAAGATATACCATGCAAATGACAACAGTAATGGAATAGGAATGATTATACAGAAAAGTAAACTTTAAAACAAAAAAAAAGTGGCAAAAAGAAAAAGAATGGCATTTCATAATGAATAGAGGGTCAATTTACTAGGAATATATAAAAATTATAAACATATATGCATTTAACAAAGAGTATCTAAATATAACAAGCAAAAACTGACAGAAGTAAAGGAAGAATAATTCAACAATAATAGTTAAAGACTTCAACACCCCACTTTAAATAATAGATAAATTATGTAGAAGATTAATAAGTAAATAGAAGACATGTACAACACTGTAAACTAAACTAACTATACTTAGCCAATATCTATATGATACTTCACCCCAAAAAAGCAAAATAAAGATTCTTCTCAAGTGCCCATGGAACAGTCTCAGGATACACAATACACTAGGACATAAAACAAGCATCAATAAATTCAACTGGGTTGAAATATCATGCAGTGTATATTTTCCAACAAAATTGAATTAAATTATAAATCAATACCAAAAGGAAGTTTGGAAATTCATAAATGTATGGAAAATAAACAACATATTATTCCTAAATAACCGCTGGGTCAAAGAAAAAATCATAAGTGAAATTCAGAAATACCTTTAGAAGAAGGAAAATGAAAACACAACATGTAAAACGTTATGGGATGTAGCTACACAGAGGGATATTTGTAGCTGTAAATGCCTATATTAAAAAAGAAGAAAGAACTCAATTCAATAACCTAAACTCATACTTTAAGAAACTTGGAAAAGAAGACCAAGTTAAATCTAAAGCATTTAGAAGAAAGGAAATAAATAAAATAGAGAAGTGAAAATGAATAGAAAAAAAATCAAAGCAAAGTTTGTTCTTTGAAAAGATCAACAGAATGACAAACATCTAACTAGGCTGACCATAAAAAAAAAAAAACTCAAATCATTAAAATCAAGAATAAGATAGGAAACATCACTACCAGCCTTACAGAAATGAGAAGGGAATACTATGAAAAAAAGTGTATTCCAATAAATTAGATAACCTAGATAAAATGAAAAAATTCTTGTAAATACACACACTACCAAAACTGAGTCAATAAGAAACAGAAAAGCCAGAATAGGCTATAACAAAGTAAAGTAATTAACAACTTGCCACATGTTGTTAAGATGGCAATACCCTACAAATTAATTTATAGACTCAACACAATCCCTATCAAATTACCAACTGCCTTTTTTCCAAAAACTGACAAGGTGGTACTAAAATTCATATTAAAATGTAAAAAACCTAGAATACCAAGAACAAAAAATCTTGAAAAAGAATAAAGTTGAAGGACTTACACTTTATAATTTTAAAACTTGCTACACAACTATAGTAATCAATACAGCATGGTCCTTATATAAGAATAAAACTATAGATCAATAGAATAGAGCTGAGAGTCTAGATATAAACCCATACATTAATGGTATCAAGACAATTCAACAGGAAAAGAAGTGCTTTCAAAAAATGTTGCTGAATATCCACATGCAATAAAGTTGAATTTCTGTCTCACACCATAAAAAATACTAAAATATTAACTCAAAATGAATCACAAACCTAATTGTAAGAGCTAAAACAATACAGCTCTTATATAAAAACATGAGTGAATATTCATGAGGCTGGATTAGGCAATGGTGTCTTATATATGACATCAAAGCACAAGAAATAAAAAATAAATAAATTTGGCTAAATCAAAACTAAAAATATTATGCTTCAAATGATACTATCAATAAAGTGAAAAGACAACCCACAGAATGAAATAAACTTATACAAATCGCATATATGATAAGGGACTTGTATGTATACTATATGAAGAACTATTATGAATTAAAAATAAAAATACAACACAATTAGAAAATGAGCAAAGTATCTAAATGAAATTTCTCCAAAGAAGATATACAAATGACCTGTAAGCATGTTAGAGAGATGTAAATCAAAACCACAATGAGTTACCACTTCACATCCACTAGGGTGGCCATAATCTAAAAGAGACACAATAACAATTGTTGGTGAGTGTGTGAATAAAATGGAATCTTTATACATTTTTATCAGAATGTAAAATTGTGCAGACACTTTGGAAAACAGTTTGGCAGTTCCTACAAAGCCTAAACACAGAGTTAGTATATGATCCAACAATTCTACTTTTATATACATATGCAAGAGAAATAAAAACATTTTAATGCAAGAAAACTTGTACACAAATGTTCAAAGCAGCATTATTCATAATGTCAAAAAGTAAAAGCAACTCAAATGTTCATCAACTGATGAATGGGTAAATTAAACATTATCTTCAATAAAAGGAATAATATATTGATATATGCTACAACATTGATGAAATTTGGAAATGCTCTGCTAAATGAAACAAGCCAGTCATGCATTGTATGTTTGTAGTTATATCCTCAACAGGCAAATCCATAGGGACAGAATGTAGGTTAATGTTTGCTTATGGCTGGAGAGGAAGGAAGGGGGAGAGGGTGACAACAGAGAGTGACAGCTAATGAGTACGGGGTTTCTTTTTTGAGTGATGAAAATGTTTTAAACTTAGATTGTGTTGATGATAGCACAACTCTGAATATACTAAAATCCATTAAACTGTACACTTTGGTGAATTTTATGGCATGTAAATTGTATCTCAATAAAGATGTTTTAAAAGTGAAATAAAATGTAATATGAGGAGAAATAAAGCCTTAGGGGTAAACAAGATTTTTATTTTCATAATTGAATTCTTTTTACACAAATGATTTAAGAAATAATCAGAAACAAAAACATATGTAATTTTTGGACTTCCCTGGTGGTGCAGTGGTTAAGAATCTACCTGCCAATCCAGGGGACACCGGTTCGAGCCCTGGTCTGGAAGATCCCCCATGCCGCAGAGCAACTAAACCCGTGTGCCACAACTACTGAACCTGCGCTCTAGAGCCATGAGCCACAACTACTGAGCCCACGCGCCACAACTAGTGAAGCCCGCACACCTAAAGCCCATGCTCCAAGACAAGAGAAGCCACTGCAATGAGAAGCCCGTGCACCACAATGAAGAGTAGCCCCCACTCACTGCAGCTAGAGAAAGCCCCTGTGCAGCAAAGAAGACCCAACATAGCCACAAATAAATAAATAAATTTATAAAAACAAAAAACATATGTACTTTTGGCAAAGGAAATAATGTATTGGTCTGACACATTAGAAGAAATATTATGTGCTAGCCAAAGTGAAGTCCATTTTTGTAAAAATCTCTATAGATTCTTCCAGGCTAACAGCAACTTTGAGGGATCAGTCTCATGAAAGGGGAAATATTCTGAAGAGATTGGATTTTAGAGTATAAAATTGAATCCAAAGAATCCTAAACTTTTTTGAAGCATTTGAATCTGTGGAGACTTAACCGCAAAGCATAGCAGTCTTCTCATTACATTATGTTCAGGTATTAGGAATGGTCTATTTTTATAACCAAAAAAACGCCTTGCAAAATTCAAGGTGATCTTTTTCTTTCATCATGTGATGAACCACCTTAGCTGCAGGTTATAATTATTTCTATGATGTTCCAGTGACTAATTATTTATATAGTGTATTATTAGTACACATAGTCAGAAATACGCCCTGTTAAAGCAGCAATTTTTCAGGAGATTTCAAATCTATATGTCTATCTACATATTTGGATTACTTTGAGGAAAACCATAGTTCAGCA
>NW_006774670.1:1961805-1973181 GCF_000442215.2 Lipotes vexillifer
AGCAGGAGAGAACACCCCAACAGTTAAGAACTGCTGCTTTATAATACTGTTTGTTTTATTCTTTTTTCCTGCAATTTTCAACTTTAATCCATCACAAGTCACTTAAAAATTCTGACCTGTATTTTCCTCAGCCAAAACGAAACAAAACAAAACGACAACAAAACTCGGAGATGTGAATTAGATAAAATTAAGAACTAACCTCTAACAGCTTATGTTCTTAATTTTTCTTTAATCTAGAGAGCAAATCACAACTTTTTCATTGACTCTAGTTATACTTTGTTGTCAATTCTGTGTGTCTTCACATACTTGTTGCAGTACTGGATAGGTTGGTGTCACTACAGATCTCTGATATCTTGAGTACAATCTTCTTTTCAGTGCTATAATTAACCTCTGTGAACTCAAAATATTTAGTATAAGTCGGTTATACACAACAGCCTTGGATGTGTGGTGCTTTGGGGGAGGATGGTATAAAGGTGTCTGTGCATTAAGCAATGCAGGGTGAAGAAAACTGCAGCCAAGGATGGGGAACTAAGAGTGAGGAATAAGAATGGAACCCATGTCAGGAATTTAGAGCTTGAGGTAAAGCATTCCCTATATATTTGAGGATCCTAGAAAATATGTGGAAATATTTGCTCTATTGTATATGAATATTTAATGAATCATCCCAGAAGGCTGGATAACTTGGAGACATTTTGGCAGATTCACATCAAATTATTAACATTGCTGTATCTATGAAGTGGGAATTAGGTGGGGTTGGAGTGGGGATGGAGAACAGGAGGTAATATTTTTCTAAATGTATTTCTTTATGTTTTAACTTTTTACAACAAGTTTTATGGGTTTTGAATTCATCTCCTCTGTCAAGTGTCCCCAGATTTTTCTACCACAGGCAGGATCAGTCACTTTCTTCTCCAAGTTCTCCTCAAAGGCAGGGACCATGATTACCAAACATTTGACACATTTAAGTCATGTAATACATGTTTGTTGAATGGCCATTTAGTTTAACACCATTATTTCACAGATGAAATAGATGAGGAAAAGAAATTAAGTGATTGATGCATGATGACTTTCTCAAACTGTGGTCTCTGGACCAGCAGCAGCAATATCTCCTGAGAAGCTGTTGGAAATGCAGTTCTTGAGCCCTACCCTAGACCCGGAGATTCAGAAACTCTGGAGATGGACCCCAGAGATCCATGTTTTAATAAGCCTTTTTGGTGATTCTGATGTGCACTCAATTTGAGAACCACTGCTCAAAGATAACATGGCTGGTATGAAACAGGCAAAAACAAATCCTCAAATGATCTAAGTAAGCTTCTATTGAATTATAATATATGTAAAAATACATCCAATGCTAGAATAAATCTTTCTAACTTATTTTTCTCTGTGGAACAAAACAAATCTGTTTTCATATTTGTCTTATTTAATTTTATCTCTCTGGATACATAAACCCTTTCTTTGTCACAAAGCTAAAATATAAAAAGAAATTACCAACTTGGAAATACAGAGTTTACTCATTGACAAATAAGACATCTCACTTCCATAAGCAACTCACTTTACACTATACATTTATAATGAATCCAGTTATATTTTAACTACATTAGCATGAAAATAGATGTAATAATTCCATGGAAACCAATATTTTATTTTCTATGCTTTAAGTATTTTGGGCTACAAATGGAAATTTTGACTACTGGGGAGAGAGAGATTTTCTATAATTATTATGCCCTCTGTAGAGAGAATATTAAGCCATAGTTTTTGTGGAGTCTTGTCAAACATAGTTCCTTCAGTATTTACAAACTGAAATGTTTGTTTATATGGTTTCAAAAGTTTCTCTTAGCTCAAGGGAGAAGTCACTCTATTAAGAAAAACAATCTAAAACAGCACCAGTAGGGAAGAAGTCATGGGTGACAGTGCTATGTGGGGCAAGTATATGAGAAATCATATCCCAGTGGTTGCTATGGCTGTAAACAGTTTTAAGAAAAACATCTGAGTCTCCATCAGCTACCTCCCGGAAACAAAGGAAAACTCATGCTCATAAATTCAGCTTTAGAACATAAACAGTATATGATTAGGTTTCAACCATATTACCCCACTCTTTACTCCTTGACTCACATTTTTAAGGACTTATTTACTTCTTGTATTGTTTAAGATAAAGAATTTAATTTGACAGAAGTACTTATGAAACACCAGGAGAAAGGAAGAAATAGATTGGCATTAAAATATTCCTAATTCTAAGGCTTTCCATATCTAAAATAAAATTGAGATTTGATTAAAAATCCACTTGCAGTAGAGGAATAGAAAGAAGCCCAGGATGACCTGAACAAAACTGAGTGTAAGGGGGAGGGCTCCACAATGAGGACTGAATAGAAGGTCAGTGGAAGGCACGCAGCAGGGTAGAAAACCTTGTAAACAACACGGGTTATGTTGGAAGTTTTATTGGAAGTGCAGTGGGTTGCCATTCCAGGGCTTTAGGCAAAAATGAGACGACCTAATTGTAATCAGTTTTATCTGTTTTGACAATAAAAGGTGCTTGAATCCTGCATTTCCTCTTTTTTTCTCCTGAAGCACCACTATTGTATCAGCTATTACAAGTATCCAGCTATTACAAAGTATCCTTTGGATACTCCTTTTCTCAAGGAGTTTCATTTCAGAACACTGAAGGAGCACATTAAATTGCTCTGGTAAGGACTGAAAAATTTCCTAGCTGTTCGTAATGGGTCCTTGCTTTCTCACGCTTGTGCATTCTAGAATACTTAAGTCTAGGCAACTTAAATATTTTTCTTGGGATGAATTTTCACAGTAAGTTGATTTTTATTGCAACTGTTGTGCTTGGCAAAACATTAGTGAAATCCCCATATAGCTTTAGAATTAGACAGAATTACAGTTTTGTGATTTTGTGGTCATATATGCTGAATATAAAGGCTATTGAAGAAAGAGAAATTAAGATTTTGGTTGACAGAAGAGTACGTACTTAAAAGGTTGTAAGCAGACAAAATAACAAAATACATATTCCTTGAATTTAGATTAGCTATATTTTGCTCACTAGTGTATATTTTAATCAGAAAAAAATAGAGTAAAGCAAATAACTTCAGTAAATTGAATTTTACCATTGTTATAAAAGATTTAATAACCAAGTTTAAATAGTGAAAACTTTCTAGAAGAAGCTGTGTGGACAGGCAAGATCAGACAATATTTTTTTTTAAATCATGGCTAAACTAGTAAATAAATAAAGTGAAGGTATAAAAATCTTGTTACATTGCTTTAGTGCACAACCACCTGGCTTCCGGGAGAAGGAGAAAGCAATATCATACATCTTGCATAATATTCCCTCTCGGGTAACATTAGTTGATAACACAAGAGAATTTTTCCCTGGCTTTACCTGACAGAAACTTGATTCATCTTCCAGCCAAGAGCAATTTTTCTACCATATTCAGCAATAGTTGCTTCTGAAGGGCTTTCTTATCTCATTTCTTATTCATCAATCTCCAAAAGACATGTTAGAAACCACAAAATGTAAATCTCTTTATAACTAAATTAATCCAATTCTTTTCATTTGTCTTTCATGAGAGACAGCCTCATTGTCAGCTGAGCATATGTAACAAATGCTTGTCGCTTCTGAGTGCTCAAAGAGCAAGATCTAAAAGATCATTTCTTTTGAGAAATGTACGTTAACATGAGAAACTACCTTTTTCTCTAATGATTAACTTGTCATGTATTTTTTTAGCAGTAATATCCACCCATAATTTATGAAGGAAGACTATCATAGCCACTTTTATAATTATGGTTCTGATAAGGCACATCTTGAGTTTTTTAATTTAGCATTTTGTCAAAATAGAAAAGAAGAAAACATAACTCCATACTCACTGGTTTTTCATAAAATATTCTTGTTATCATGCAAATTTTAACCTGAAGAAAACATAACTCTATACTCACTGGCTTTTCATAAAATATTCTTGTTATCATGCAAAGTTTAACCTATCTCCTGTACTAACCTAAATCCTAAACCATGCACCACAAAATTTAATTGAAGAGACATACTTCATAAAAGAAAAGTAATTTCTCTAACAAATTGTTTGTTTTACCCTATATATGTTTACCATATGGCATGTAGAATTTTTTTCCTAAGTAGTCATCTATAGAAGAATTTTCAGTGTATGGAAACAATTTCCATGCTTTGAAGAAATAAAGTTTTATGAAAGGAAAACCCAAACATCACTAATATGTAGGTTTTGTCCTTTCATTTTATTTCAAAGCAGTTTAAGATGTTTCGTATGAATAACTTTTTAACATCTATAAATATTTAACATTTGATAAACAAAAAAGTCAGCATCTTTCACTGTTTTTATAATAGCCTATAAATTAGAATTGCATCTTTCCCCAACATACCTTAAACTTTCTCAGTTTGTCATTTAAATGTATCTGTTACTTATCAGTTTATGATTCACATACCATGATGTTTGAAGGATCTATGAAGATATAAAGAGGACTTACAATTTCCCCTATAAATGATACAGTTATCAATTACTAACCTACTTTGTTCCAAAAACAATTTCAGGTGACTTTAAAAGAAATACACAATACAGTTAAAGAGAATAAATTTAATAAAGTGAGAATAATTGGGCAAACACAAGACAAAGCAAAAGATCAACCTACAGTAAAGTATGGACATATGGATACCGGGGTGGCGTGGGGGAGGGGAAAGGGAGGTGGGATGGCTTGGGAGATTGGGATGGACGTATATATACTACTATGTATAAAATAGATAACTAATGAGAACCTGCTGTATAGCAAAGGGAACTCTACTCACTGCTCTGTGATGACCTAAATAGGAAGGAAATCCAAAAAAGAGGAAATCCAAAAAAGAGGAAATCCAAAAAAGAGGGGATATATGAATATGTATAGCTGATTCACTTTTCTATACAGCAGAAACTAACACAACATTGTAAAGCAACTATACTCCAATAAAAATTAATTTAAAAAATCAACCCACAAATAGGACTAATCAAAATTATATACTGTGATGTTTTATACATTTGTCATGAGCTAACCACAATTTTGCCTCTAAGCTCTTAACAGACAACATAGGGAGCAAAATCTAGTAAATTATATGTTTCAGTCTCTCTTTAAGATAAACACACTAAGCCAGCTGCACAGAAAAATCACAACTATTCCTGATATTAATCTCAGAAAACAATGCCTCTTTAAGTTTCTCAAAATGAAGAGCCTGTGTAACGGAGTGAACAACATCTTCAGAACTTCAGGATCCTTTTTTCTCTCAGAGATTCTCTCAAAGTAGCACCGTGGCATTAAATGTAAGTGTAATTCTTACTAACATTCTTAATAAGGAACCATTTGATGCAGGAAGCTTCCAGGAAACACTTCCTTCCAATTGTTTCTCTTTTGTAATCTTTTGAGAGATAGGATGTGGCAGGGAGTTTGATTCTGTATTCACTCATGAGTTTCTACAATGTAGCTCTTCTATGTTATTGGTTAAGTGCAAAGCCTTAACTGACAATGGAGACAACTGGATGACAATGGAGAACGGTAGGGACCTGAGCAGCCCACCGTGAATCTGTCCTGAGTAGAAGACTATTCTAAGTAGAAGACTATTATATTCTATTCCTCTGAGAGTGAAACCAGGTTAATACCTCCTGTAGAGCTAGTGGTTTCTTACAAAATAATTTTGAACCCACTCTAACAGAAAACTGAACTATTTAGAAGGAAGTTTGCAATCTCTTGATTTTAGGAACTAGTGTCCTTAATAATAATGATAATAATAATATATTAAATAATAATCATTTTCATTAAAATATTTATAATGAGTATTTAGTGAGGGCTTAGTGAATGTCACCACTGTCTTAAAACACTTAAAGAGCACTGACTCATGGATTGATAGAATCATTATGTAATTTTACAGGTAAGAAGTGAGGTTAAGAAACTAGCCTAAGGTCACGTGGTTAGCATAGAATGGAACCAACTATTGAAGCCAGGATTTCTGGCTCCAATGTCTAGACTTCACAGCAATGCTAACACATATATATGGAATCTGAAAAGAAAATGGTTCTGATGAACATAGGGTCAGGACAGGAATAAAGACGCAGACGTAGAGAATGGACTTGAGGACACAGGGAGGGGGAAGGGTAAGCTGGGACTAAGTGAGAGAGTAGCATTGACATATATACACTACCAAATGTAAAACAGATAGCTAGTGGGAAGCAGCTGCATAGCACAGGGAGATCAGCTCGGTGCTTTGTGAACACCTAGAGGGGTGGGATAGGGAGGGTGGGAGGGAAACACAAGAAGAGGGGATATGGGGATATACGTATGCATATAGCTGATTCACTTTGTTATACAGCAGAAACTAACAGCATTGTAAAGCAGTTATACTCCAATAAAGATGTTAAAAAAAAGGGAGTTGAAGTGGAATGCTCTTTGTAACAATTTGTATATTTTATAGCATTTGTGTAACTTTTTAAAAAGACTTCAAAAATATTTGACTTTGGAACAGGAAATAAAATAATATGGAATTATTTTTAAATGTCTGAGAAAAGCTACTCTACAGAGTAGACTATTTTGGAAAATATATCAAACATCATCGGTAATCATGCTAAGCAAACAGAACCTATCTGCAAGCTCAGAAGAAAGTGACTTGTCTTATGCATTTATGAAATAGACAAGAAAATATATTAGCTAATTGTTTACATATGTATATAAAATTTTATCATTGAATTCAAATACTAACAGCTAGAATTTTTCAAAGAGAAAATGATGTAAAACTAAAATTGGCACTGTATCCATACAAATGTGAATGGAATATCTAAATGTAATAGAACAAAGTCAAAGTCCAGTGTATTTAGGTTGGTATCTGTAGTGGGTTGAATAGCAGCCCCACCAAAAGATATGCCCACCTGGAACCTATGATTGTGACCCTTATTTAAGAAAAGGATCTTTGCAGATGCAATTAAGTATCTTGAAATGAGATCATTTTGGATTATCCAGGTGAGTTTTTAATCCAATGACAAGTGCCCTTATAAGAAGAAAAGACAGACTGAGTGAGACAGAAGTGTACATTAGATGGAGACAAAGAGTGGAGTTGTGTGGCCTCAAACCAAGGAATGGCTGGAGCCACCAAAAACTAGAAGAGACAAGGAAAGATTATCTCCTAGATTCTTCAAAAGGAGCAGTCTTGCTGACATTGATTTAGGGCTTCTGCCCTCTCAAACTATCAGAGAATAACTTTCTATTGTTTTAAGCTACCAAGTTTGTGGCCTTTTGTTACAGCAGCCCTGTAACAATGTAAATATTAGTTTACCTGTCTGCATAGACATTTTAATATGCTGAGAAAAGGGTATTTTCAAAGGGCAGTTGAATCTCAATGAAATTAAATGACATCAATCATAAATATATTATGCTTTCTAAATGAGCAAAAACAGCAGTATTAAAATAATAAAAATAATAATTTGTGTTCATTTAAACACAGACTGATAGAAAATATCCATCACTTCACTCAATAGAAACTTTAACATTGAAAGTAATAAATAAAGATACCATAGAGTCCACTTGTAAGTTCACTTATAAGGAATCAAAAGTTTGAAAAGCACTATCTTAAAAGCTGTTAGATTCTTATCTGTCTGAGAACTCTAAATGCTGTTCTGATGGATGCAAACAGATACATAAAGGAAATCCTTAGAGATGGAGAAGGTAATTCTGTACAGGAAATTTCCTCACCTTTGTTTAAATAAAATACACAAGCTTCATTTTTTTTTTTTCTTTTTGATCATTGATGGACAGTTTCTAAGTAGTGTAGGCTCTTTCACTCTACTTTCCCATCTTCCCTTTGAGATTCTTTTTTTTCTTTTCTGTTAATTTTGCTGCCACCATCACATTTATACTGAAGTGTATACTGTTTTCAAGATTTCGTTTTTCACCCTTTGGTCCAAAGTCAGACAGTAGCTATGTCATTTGCAGGAGAAGCAGTTTGAGACTTAAAAAATTATATATATATATATATATATATATATATATATATATAAAGCTAAATATTCTATATTATACAGTATGTTAAATATTGTTACATATTTTATATTATGTATTATATGTAACAACTGAGATGGGTGAGCACTTTCAGAAAAATTATACATAATATTTAATATATACATATAATACACATATATATAGAATCATAAAAAGGAAATAAAGAAAAGGGTAGACACAGAAAAAACAGCCTGCTCATTCGGTACAGAGGCCTAATCCTAACATTAATTGGCATGCTCTCCTGACTGACCCTACCAATTCCACACGATAATTCAGGAGACATCAACTGCCCAGTTATACAGCATTTTATGGATTTGTTCAAGTGCTTTATTGCTCTGTCCTAGTCTTACCTACATATGTGAAATGACACTCTGATTCATACTCAAATCCCAATCTCTGAGGCACTGGACACATTCGTCGGTATCAGAGACAAGAATTCTCAAGCCTGGATGCCATCCTAATGTCCCCTCATCTGATTCATGTGAGGTCTGAGGCTTTTTCCAAACTGAATGATATAATGAATATTCTTACCATTCAAACAGCCTCAGCCCTTTGCATAGACTAGTGGCCTTGCCCCTCAGCCTCTGAGAACGATCTAATTCTGGTCCCCAAATATTTCCTACATAGCATTTCCTGCCCCTCTTGTTCTGGGTGGAGACATTTGACAAGCTCTGCCAGGTAAATTGTGGGAAGTGTCTTGATCAGCACTGTCCAAGTGAGAGTGGCCCAAAGTGAAAACCACCCAGAATAGAGCCCCTAGCAAACCTCTGATGGGTATTGTGAATGAGAAATAAATCTTTGCATACACTACTGTATATAAAATAGATAAGTAATAAGAACCTGCTGTATAGCACTAGGAACTCTACTCAATACTATGTTATGGTCTATATGGGGAAAGAATCTTAAAAAAAAAATAGAGGGGATACTGCAACTAACACAACATTGTAAATCAACTATACTCCAATAAATTTTTTTTTTTTTTTTGCGGTACGCGGGCCTCTCACTGTTGTGGCCTCTCCCACTGCAGAGCACAGGCTCCAGACGCACAGGCCCAGCGGCCATGGCTCACGGGCCCAGCCACTCTGTGGCATGTGGGATCCTCCCGGACCAGGGCACGAACCCGTGTCCCCTGCATCAGCAGGTGGACTCCCAACCACTGCGCCACCAGGGAAGCCCTAAAAATTTTTTTAAAAAAATAAATCTTTGCTCTTTTATGCCCCTGAGAGTTTGCATTTAGTTCCTGCTTTGGTGGATGCATTACTCATCTACCTTAAAGACTCAGTTTCCATCAAATATCCTTTAAATCTTATAGGGAAATATCTGTACTTGTCTGTTCATTACGAATTGCACAAAAGTTTGGTAAAATACTTAGATCAATAATTTGTAAAATGTGTTGCATGAAAATAAAATTCTATGTAGATTCAAATGTTTGTTAACACATTAGGGCTCTGTGAATTCCCAAACTCTTGCCGTAAAATCTGGCCTACCCATTGAGTTTCCCAACCCTCTTTTACCATGGAGCCCTTTTCCCACAGACATTTAGAAACACTACAGAGCACAATGATAAGCAGTATATCAGTCACCTCTGGCAGTGAGGGAATGGAATGGGATTGGAGAGAACACATACAGAATCTTCAAATGCACCAGCATTTTCTTTCTTACATTGGGAATTGTACAGAAAGGTGTTTCTATCATTATTCTCTAAACCATAAATATAATTATATACATCCTTTTGAATGTGTGTATATTTCACAATTTTAAAATGTTAAGTAAACACATTAATGGAATTAGGGAAATCTCAAACACAAGAAAGAAATTTGAGAGCTACATTTCTCTCTTCACAGGAAAAGAGACATTATAGCAGGTTTAGAGTATTTCCTAAATAAACTAATAGGAGTGAAAGAATTTTTAAAGTTATAAATGATAGTCATAGATTATTACTTCACAATTTAAAGAAAAATGTGTTAAATGTGTCAATGATTCCAAAATATCTAAAGTATGGTGGAATGATAATAAAGTAGTCTCTGAGTAAAATTTTCAAGTTATTTGTTATTATTAAATTATTTACAAAGGAAGCTTAATTTATAATTTTTAGAATGTGTGAATTAAAATTTCTATGATTCTCCAGAAGATGTCAACTATGATATGTAGCTTGTTTAGAAAAGGCTGTGGTTTTCACCTGAAAGTTATTTTTGTAGATGTAAAATTTTGCAGAGGCAAAAAGTGTTAGTCTCATGACCTCAGGACATTTCACTTTTGTCAGGTACAACTTAGGCCTTAGGTCACTAAAATACACTGACTTTAATAGAAAACATGCCATTTCTTCATTGCTAAACA
Organism: Lipotes vexillifer; assembly: GCF_000442215.2. Lineage (NCBI taxonomy): Eukaryota > Metazoa > Chordata > Mammalia > Artiodactyla > Lipotidae > Lipotes > Lipotes vexillifer. Next base: position 1,972,174 of record NW_006774670.1, read on the forward strand.
TGTTTTCTTAAGTATTCCACACAGCCTGTTGTCTTCATTGACATCTTCATAATAATGATTTTTTTCATCTTTATTTGGTGTTGAGTGTGCCCTTATTTTATCAATATTTGTATAAGTGTGTCTGTTTTTTTAATATAAATGTTACAGACATATTTTCTGATTTGTCCTGCACATCATAATTCCAGCCTATATAATTTCATAAAATCTACAGCTGAAGCACATTGAATACACATCATTTCTCATCCACCCATATTTTTCAAAATTCACAGCTCTTAAGAAATAAGAACCATCTCAAAGGGTTGTGTAGTCCTTAACTGTATATACTAACATTTCCAAAGGGCATCCTTCTTCATGTTGTACATCTACTTCCTCTCTCAGTAAAAAGGAGATTCCAAGGCTGCAGGACAGGGTGCACACCAGGTAACTCATGTGCATACAGGTAGTCAGAACTCCCTTGAGAGTATGTTTCTTATTCCAACCTTAGCTCTTTCCTTTGGAGGACATGGAGAGTTTTCTCTAAAACTCGTGACTACCTACCAGAGTAAAATTTTCATGAAACTTCGGCATTGTCTACCCTGCTTCACCAAACTTTATGCAAGTAATATGCGTTAAAATGAATAAAAATAAAATAGAATTACAGTCCAAAGTTGTGAATGTAATGCCTTTCAAAGCAATGAAATTTAAGTTTCTACTTATAAAGACTTGAAACTAGTTAATACACATATAGTATGCTAGATATTAATGTATTTGTAGTTTAATGAAGCTTTATCCCTCACAAACATCTTTGTTCAACTGTCAGCATTAGGTTTTATGGGAGAGAAAAGCATTTTTCAGTAAACTGTCTCCCTGTAGGGTTCTTTTACTAATATTAAACTATTTTGAACACTGGACTTTTTATAATATAAAATTTGCTCAGCATATTATCACTATAGAAAATAGGAATGCTAGCTTTTTGGCCAGAACTGCCATATTCTAGTAATTCACCAAAATGACCAACAAAAAAGGGAA
>NW_006774670.1:1973231-2048090 GCF_000442215.2 Lipotes vexillifer
AAGGGAAAGAGGAGGGGCACCCACTACATGTTCTCTAGGTCTTTTAGAAAACATGGAGTTGTTCCTTTGGCCACATACATGTGAATCTACAAGAAAGGTGATATTGTAGATATCAAGGGAATGGGCACTGTTCAAAAAGGAATGCCCGACAAATGTTACCATGGCAAATCGGGGAGAGTCTACAATGTTACCCAGCATGCTGTTGGCATCATTGCAACCAAACAAGTTAAGGGCAAGATTCTTGCCAAGAGAATTAATGTGCATATTGAGCATATTAAGCACTCTAAGAGCTGAGATATCTTCTTGAAACGGGTGAAGGAAAATGATCAGAAAAAGAAGGAAGCCAAAGAGAAAAGCACTTGGGTTCAACTGAAGCATCAGCCTGCTCCACCCAGAGAAGCACACTTCATGAGAACCAATGGAAAGGAGCTGGAACTGTTGGAACACATTCCCTATTAATTCATGGCATGATGGGTGTAAAGAAAATAAAAGACTTGGACTGTATAAATGTTTCTCTTAATTGAGTAGAGTGTGTGACCCCCTCCCCCAAAACAAACATTTAAAGCACATTTTAATTGTGTCTGAATTCAGTGGGTAACATTGTTTTACTTTTCAAATTCAGTGGGTTTTCTTCCTGAAAGATGTGAGGTAGTTTGTTGTGCAATATACTCCATTGGTAAATGAACTGCTAGACATTATTTATAAAAAAAAGAAAAGAAAATAGGAATACTAGAGAATGCTGTTCTCATTTATAGATCTCTTGCTTCAAGAAGTGTGTTGTAAATTTTATGTTTATCACAATTAAAGAGGAAACAGAAATACATATAAAATTCTCAAATCATATTCGGATAAGTTACCTACTCAAAGCCAATCAGTAAACACCTAACCTTCTGTGTGCAAAGAATTTTGGTAAGGTAAAGTTTAAGATCTCTCCACTACAGTCAGGAGTAAGACAAGCATGCCCACTTTTTTCACTGCCATTTAGCATTGTGTTGGAGTTATTAATCAAATGGAATTAGACAAGGAAATCAAGGCATGAGAATTAAGTAAAATTGGGGGCAGAGTCAAGATGATGGTGTGGGAAGATGCGGAGTTAGCATCTCCCCATGACTAGGGCTGCTGGTGGGGGACTCTGATGCCCAAGAAGACAAGAGGAACTCCAGAGTGAACCGGTAGGATGTAGGGGGACTGAGGGGGGAGGAGAAGTGGAGGCCAGACAGGACTGGTGGCCCTGAAGCCAGGGAGATCAGGAGAAGCAGGTAGAAGGGGCCCCCAGGAGGAGCAGGAGAGAAGCAGAGGGCAATTGCCCTGCCCACTTGAGCCCAGAAAGACTGCTGAATCCCAGGTGAGGTCCCCTGTCCTCTGAGACCAGGGGTTGGGGGCACCCCTGGGCCCTTTCTGTTCCTTCAGCCTAATCTCCACCCACCAAAGCCCCCAGAGCCTTTTCCAGCCCTTTGGGTCCTGAGTATTGGCTCCACCCACTGCCAAAACCTCACCCTTGATTAGGCCCTGCCCTCCACAGCCAAGGCCTTTCCCCTCCCCCCATCCTTTTCTTTTTTCTTTTTTTCTTTTCCCTCCTCCTCTTTTTTACTATTGTGGTCCTGATGTACTTTCTGGTTGGTGATTCATCTATATTTTTATTTTTACATTCTTTCTAACATATCTGTTAGTTTCCTAGTCTAATTTTATTTTTTAATTTGTTTTTTTGCCACCCCATGCAGCTTGTGGTATCTCGGTTTGCAAGCCCAGGGTTGGGTGGAAGCTCCTGAAGTGGGAGCACTGAGTCTGAACCACTGGACTAACAGAGAACCTCAGACCTCAGGGAATATTCATTGGAATGAGGTCTCACAGAGGTCGTCATCTCAGTACCAAGACCCACCTCTACCCAATAACCTATAAACTCCAGTCTTGGAAGCCTCAGAGCAAACAACCAGAGAGACAGGAACACAATCCCACTCATAAAAAAAAAAAAAGAGAGAGAGATGGCAAAAAAATATGTTACAGATGAAGGAGCAAGGTAAAAACCTACAAGACAAAATAAATGAAGAGGAAATAGGCAAGCTACCTGAAAAGAATTCAGAATAATGATAGTAAAGATGATCCAGAATCTCAGAAATAAAATGGAAGCATGGATTGAGAAAATACAAGAAATGTTTAACAAAGATCTAGAAGAACTAAAGAACAGAGATGAACAATGCAATAACTGAAATGAAAAATACACTAGAAGGAAGGAATATCAGAATAACTGAGGCAGAAAAAGTGAGCTAGAAGACAAAATGGTGGAAATAACTGCCATGGAGCAGAATAAAGATAAAAGAATGAAGAGAATTGAAGATAATCTCAGAGACCTCTGGGACAACACTAAATGCATCAATATTCAAATTATAGAGGCCCCAGAAGAAGAGAAAAAGAAAGGGTCTGAGAAAATATTTGAAGAGATTACAGTGGAAAATTTCCCTAACATGGGAAAGGAAATAGTCAACCAAGTCCAGGAAGCACAGAGAGTCCCAAACAGGGTAAACCCTAGGAGAAACACACCAAGACACATATTAATAAAACTAACAAAAACTAAATTCAAAGAAAAAAATATTAAAAGGAGCAAGGGAAAAACAAAAAATAACATACAAAGGAATCCCCATAAGATTATCAGCTGATTTTTCAGCAGAAACTCTGCAGGGCAGAAGGGAGTGGCAGGTTATATTTAAAGTGATGAAAGAGAAAAACATACAACCAAGATTACTATACCCAGCAAGGATCTCATTCAGATTTTATGGAGAAATCAAAAGCTTTTCAGATAACCAAAATCTAAGAGAATTCAGCACCACCAAGCCAGCTTAACAACAAATGCTAAAGGAACTTCTCTAAGCAAGAAACACAACAGAAGAGAAAGATCCATAAAACAAACCCAAAACAATTAAGAAAAAGGTAATAGGAACATACATATTGATAATAACTTTGAATGTAAGTGGATTACATGCCCCAACCAAACAACACAGACCGGCTGAATGGATACAAAAACAAGAGCCATATATATGCTGTCTACAAGAAACCCACTTCAGACCTACGGACACATACAGACTGAAAGTGAAGGGATGCAAAAAGATATTCCATGCAAATGGAAATCAAAAGAAAGCTGGAGTAGCAATACTCATATCAGATAAAATAGACTTTAAAATAAAGACTGTTGCAAGAGATAAGGAGGGACACTACATAACGATCAGAGGATCAATCCAAGAAGAAGATATGACAAATATAAATGTTTATGCACTGAACATAGGAGCACCTCAATACATAAGGCAAATGCTAACAATGATGAAAGGAGAAATTGACAGTAACACAATAATAGTAGGGGACTTTAACACCCCACTTACACCAATGGACAGATCATCCAAACAGAAAATAAATAAGGAAACACAAGTTTTAAATGACACAATAGAACACATAGATTTAATTGATATTTACAGAACATTCCACCTGAAAGTGGCAGAAAACACTTTCTTCTCAAGTGCACATGGAACATTCTCCAGGATAGATCACACCTTGGGTCACATATCAAGCCTCAGAAAATTTAAGAAATAAATTGTATCAAGCATCTTTTCTGACCACAATGTTATTAGATTGAAAATCAATTTATAGGAAAAAAACCTGTAAAAACACAAATACATGGAGGCTAAAGTGCGCTACTAATTAACCAAGAGATCACGGAAGAAATCAAAGAAGAAATAAAAAAATACACAGAAACAAATGACAATAAAAACATGACAACCCAAAACCTATGGGATGCAGCAAAAGCAGTTCTAAGAGGGAAGTCTTTGACAATTCAATCTCACCTCAAGAAACAAGAAAAATCTCAAATAAACAATCTAATGCTACACTTAAAACAACTAGAGAAAGAAGAACAAAGAAAACCCAAAGTCAGTAGAAGGAAATAAATCATAAAGATCAGAGCACATATAAATGAAATAGAAACACAGAAAACAATAGCAAAGATCAACAAAAGTAAAAGCTGGTTCTTTGAGAAGATCAACAAAATTGATAAACCGTAGCCAGACCCATCAAGAAAAAAAGGGAGAGGATGTAAATCAATAAAATTAGTAATGAAAAAGGAGAAATCACAACTGACACTGCAGAAGAACAAAGGATTATAAGAGAATACTACAAACAACTATATGCCAATGAAATGGACAATCACAGAGAAACAGACAAATTCTTGGAAAGGTACAATTTTCTAAGACTGAACCAGGAAAAATGAGAAAATATAAACAGACTTATTACAAGTAATGAAATTGAAACTGTAATTAAAAATCTTCCAACCAACAAAAGTCCAGGACCAGACAGCTTCACAGGCGAAATCTATCAAACATTTAGAGAAGAGCTAACACCCATTCTTCTCAAACTCTTCCAAAAAATTGCAGAGGGAGAAACACTCCCAAATTCATTCTATGAAGCCACCATCACCCTGATATGAAAACCAGAAAAAAGATATCACAAAAAAAGAAAATTATAGACCAATATCACTGATGAACATAGATGCAAAAATCCTGAACAAAATACTATCAAATAGAATTCAATAGCACATTAAAAGGATCATACACCATGATCAAGTGGGATTTAGTCCAAGGATGAAAGGATTCTTCAATATATGCAAATCAATCAATATGATACACCACATTAACAAATCAAGGAATAAAAACCATATGATCATCTCAATAGATGCAGAAAAAGCTTTTGACAAATTCAACACCCATTAATGATAAAAAAAAAACTCTCCAGAAAATGGGCATAGAGGGAACCTACCTCAACATAACAAAGGTCATATATGACAAACCCACATCAAACATCATACTCAATGGGGAAAAACTGAAAGCATTTCCTCCAAGATCAGGAACAATACAAGGATGTCCGCTCTTACCACTCTTATTGAACATAGTTTTGGGAGTCCTAGCCACAGCAATCAGAGAAGAAAAAGAAATAAAAGGAATACAAATTGGAAAAGAAGAAATAAAGCTGTCACTGTTTGCAGATGACATGATACTATACATAGAAAATCCTAAAGAATGCCAACAGAAAACTATTAGAACTAATAAATGGATTTGGTAAGGTTTCAGGATACCAAAGTAATGCACACAAATCTCTGGCATTCCTATACACCAACAATGGAAAATCAGAAAGAGAAATCAAGGAAACACTCCCATTTACCAATGCAACAAAAAGAATAAAATACCTAGGTATAAACCTGCCTAAGGAGGTAAAAGACTTGTACTCAGAAAACTATAAAATACTGATGAAAGAAATCAAAGATGACATAAACAGATGGAGAAATATACCACGTTCTTGGATTGGAAGAATCAATATTGTGAAAATAACTATACTACTCAAAGCAATCTAGAGATTCAATGCAATCCTTATCAAACTACCAATATCATTCTTCACACAATTAGAACAAAAAATCTTACAAGTTGTATGGAAACACAAAAGACTCTGAATAGCCAAGGCAATCTTGAGAAAGAAAAACAGAGTTGGAAGAATCAGGCTCCCTGACTTCAAACTATACCACAAAGCTACAGTAATCAAAACAGTATGGTACTGGAACAAAAACAGAAATATAGACCAATGGAAAAGGATAGAATGCCCAGAGATAAACCCATGCACATATTGGCACTGAATTTATGACAGAGGCAAGAACATAGAGTGGAGAAAAGACAGTCTCTTCAATAAATGGTGCTGGGAAAACTGGACAGCTACACGTAAAAGAATGAAATTAGAACACTACCTAACACCATACACAAAAATAAACTCCAAATGGATTAAAGACTTCAATGTAAGGCCAGACACTGTAAAACTTTAGAGGAAAACATAGGAAAAACACTCTTTGACATAAACCACAGCAAGATCTTTTTTGACCCACTTCCTAAAGTAACAGAAATAGAAACAAAAATAAGCAAATGGGATTTAATTAAACTTAAAAGCTTTTGCAGAGTAAAGGAAACCATAAGCAAGACAAAAAGACAACCCTCAGAATGGGAGAAAATATTTGCAAGTGAAACAATAGACAAAGGATTAATCTCCAAAATATACAAATAGCTCATGGAGCTCAATATGAAAAAAACAAACAACCCAGTTAAAAAAATGGGCAGATCTAAATAAACATTTCACCAAGGGAGACATACAGATGGCCAAGAGGCACATGAAAAGATGCTCAACATCACTAATTATTAGAGAAATGTAAATCAAAACTACAATGAGGTATCATCTCACGCTGGTCAGAATGGCCATTATCAAAAAATCTAGAAACAATAAGTGCTGAATGAGTGCGGTGAAAACAGAACCCTCCTGCACTATTGGTGGGAATGTAAATTGATACGACCACTATGGAGAACAGTATGGAGATTCCTTAAAAAACTAAAAATAGAACTACCATATGACCCAATAATCCCACTACTGGGCCTATCCCCTGAGGAAACCATAATTCAAAAAGAGACATGTGCCACAATGTTCATTGCAGCACTATTTACAATAGCCAGGACATGGAACCAACCTAAATGTCCATCGACAGATGAATGGATAAAGAAGATGTGGTATATATATGCAATGGAATATTACTCAGCCATAAAAACTAATGAAATTGAGTTATCTGTAGTGAGGTGGATGGACCTAGATTCTGTCATACAAAATGAAGTAAGTCAGAAAGAGAAAAATACCATATGCTAACGCATATATGTGGAATCTAAAAAAAAAAAAAAGAAGTACTGATGAACCTAGTTGCAGGGCATGAATAAAGAGGTAGACATAGAGAATGGACTTGATGACATACTGTGGGAGGGCTAAGCTGGGGCAAAGTGAGAGTAGAATCGACATATATACACTACCAAATGTAAAATAGTTGTCTGGTGGGAAGTAGCAGCATAGCACAGGGAGATCAGCTCTGTGCTTTGTGATGTCCTAGAGGGGTGGGAAAGGGAGGATGGGAGGGAGGCGCAAGAGGGAGGTGATATGCAGATATATGTATACACATAGCTGATTCACTTTGTTCTGCAACAGAAATTAACACAGTATTGTGAAGCAATTATACTCCAATAAAAATCTATTAAAAAATAAAGAATTAAGTAAAATTACCTCTATTAGCTGATGATTTGACATTAATTCTTACAAAAATCAATGCTAACAAAAAAAGTGAAGTAGCAGATATAAAATTAATACTTAAAAATCAATAGCCTTTATTTTTTGAAGTAATACTTTGAAAGATATAAGAGAAAATTATATATACAATATCATAATAAAGATAAAATATCTACATATAAAATTTAATAAAAACTAGTTAATACACATGTGAGGCAATTTTTAAAAACTCCTGAAAGACACTAACGTGGACTCAAACAAATGAAAACTATCTCTTTTTCTTGCACAGAATAACACGGGTTTATAACAATGTTATAAACCTAGATAATACATAGATTTAGGGTGAACCTAAAACAAATACTAAATACCAGCAAGTATTTGTCGGTATTTTTGAGCTAGAAAAATTTATTGTAAAGTTGATATGGAAAAAAATAAATATGCAAAGTGTATAGGAAAACACTGGAGAAAAAAAATCAATGAGGAGAACTGTCAGATACAAAACATACTATAAAGTCTCTCTTTCATAAGTGTGATACTAGTCCATGACCAGTGTTACAGAATAGAAAGACCAGACAAACACTCCAAAATTCATTAGAACTTAGAATTTTATAAAGGGAGATTCTAGCTCATTTAAGAAATAATTACATTTAACTAAATACTGTGGGACCATTTCTGGAGTGGGCTCAAGAAAGAAGTATAAGAAATTGTTCCAGCTAGGACAGAAATCTCTCCCCAGTAATTTTTTACTAAAAAGGGTGGTAGAGTGTGGGAAATTAGTCGAATGTTGATTTGGTTTCAAGATTTTTTAGCATGCTGATTGGAATAATAGAGAGGAAGAAAACTACAATTAAGGAAAGAGAAGGGAGAATTACAGGAATGGGATGTTTGAGTAGGTGAGAAGCATGTAAGTCTAGATTTTGAAAGTTATGTTATAGGAGGGAAGGTAGCATATAAGGATTTAGATGAAGGTAGGTTAGTATCTTTTGGTGGTGGAATTTTTTTTAAAGAAACTATTGCAGATCATATCAGGAAATATTCCAACATGCGGGAGTGTTAACAGACAACAAAAATAAAAGGAGAATTATCCTAGCCCAAGATTTAATGTAATTATCTTAAGACAATAACTGGTAAACACCACCAATTCTCATGACAAAAAGTTATAGGAAAAAACAGACATGAAAGAAGAACCCACACCTGTTGAAACTGTAAATTATTCCACTTGTGCAGTCATAGATAGGAAAAAAAATGAGAATGAGAGCAGTTATGTTAAAACATTAAATAAGGTAAAGCAGATTTCTTATCAGAAGGAAAATCAATCTGTTGAGTAAAAAACAGTATCGAGTATCAACCACTGACACCACTGATAACCACTGACACCACTTCAGCATTTTACTAGCGGTCCTAATTGGTACAAAAAAAACAAGGGAAAGAAATCAGGGATGATAAAAAGAAGAATCACAGATGTCCTTTCTCATGGTTTATGTGATTATTTATACACACACCCAAAAAAAACCCCATGAAATTCTATAAACTATTAGAGCAAATAAACAAATTGAATAAGATTGTTATTGCAATATCAGAATCAGAAATTCAATAGTATTTCTATACAACTGCAAGAACCAAGAAACGTTTTTTTAAATAAAATATCCCACTACTATAATAGCAAAATTTATTTTCCCTTATGTAGGAAAAGATGTCTAAATAAATATGTCTGAGAACTTTATGAAGAAAATTATGTAAATGTTTTACAAAGTATGGCTGACAGTACTCCTTGTTTAACTAAAAAGTGATTCTGTACCTATTCCTCTTTAACAAATCAATAATCTTTTTCATAGTTTTCTTGTTCTGAAGGAAAGTGGACTATTACCTGGTCTAGAGTGATTATTTTGATCCATAGATGTAAAGGGAAATCTGCTGGGGAGTTTCTTTGAAAAGCATTCCTATTATAATTAGGAAGGCCATGATGCATAAGGAAAAGTGCTCTATCCCATGCCACTCCTGGCATCTTGCCTTCCAGTGCATGCAGATGTGCTATGTGAAACTGTTAGACTAAACTTTTGACTATGAAGAGAAAGTTAAGAGAATCACAGAGATGCTAAACTAGAGACATGCCATTGAGTTACAAAACAAATGTCAGCAATGGCCTGCCTCCAGATTTCTTGTTATGTAAGAGAAATTGTTTACTCTTGTGTAAGTCATGACTACTTGGATACTCTATTGATTGCATTCTATTGATTGATATCCGAAATCATTCTTCTGATTTGAAGGGTACTAAAGGATGCTTAAATAAATGATGAATACCATGTTCATAGAAAGATCCCAATCAGGTTAGCAAAATTAAATGTCTGATAACGTCAAGGATATTGAGTAATCTGTAGCTGTATAACAAACCATCCCCAAACTCAGTGGCTTAAAACAACAATCATTAGTTACCCATAACACTGGATGAGCAATTTGGGCTAGGATCAGCTGGGCAGTCCTTCTACTGGTCTTCCGTCCATCTGATGGCTTCAAGGGGCTGGATTCAAGGTGGCCTCACTCAGATGGCTATTGGCTATGGTATCTCTTTTCTTCTTCACATGTTCTATCTTCCTCCAGTAAGGTAGACAAGGATTCTTCACATAATATTATATATTCTCTAAAGAAGGGAAGGCAGAATCTGCAAGGTCTCTTGAGGTCTAGGCTTTGGATTTCACCTAATGTAATTTCCACCGTATTTTCTTGGTCATAACCTATTACAGGGCAAGCCAAAATTCAGTGGGTAGGAAACAGACTCTACTTCTTGAAGGGAGAAGCTATAGATTGTTGTGGTCATGTTTTCAATCTCTATCCAAATCATGGCAAGAATATGTGTAAATATGTAGAGTACTGGTGGTGGTGTAAAAAGTTTGATAGATTGCAAGAAAAGTTTGTCAATATCGATCAGAATTAAATCTGCATATATCTTCCAAACTAGCAATTTCACTTCTATAGATATACTCTAAAGAAAATCTTGAATATGTGTATAGGAAAGCAAGTATAAGGATGCAAATGACAGAATTGTCTGCAAATCAAAAAATTGGAAACCAATTTAATGTCCATCAACTGAATACATAAATTAGAGTACATTCATAAATGGGGAACTGTAGTTACTTAAAGTGAATGAACTAGAGTTACATGTATTAATATGTATTAATTTTGAAATTATAATGTCAAATTAAAAAGCAAGTTACAAAAGGATACTATAGTATGGTAGGACTTACATAAATTTAAGAAGTAATATGGTAGTATATATTGTTACGGAGGTATACGTAAGTAAGAGTATGAGAAAAATTATTAGGAAAGATGCAGATCAACCTCAGGATAGTGCTTATCTCTGGGACTGGGAGGGTAAGAATGGTTTCAATTGTACCTGTAATATGTTGTTTTTTTAACATCTATCTAAAGCTATTTGGACAAATATTAATAGTCATAAAATCTGTTTTGTGTGTACATTGGTGACTGTTCTATTATCTTTTACAGTTCTTGCCTGCTTGAAATCTTTCAGAGTTAAGAGAATTTTAAATAAAATATAATCCATGTTGTGTTTTCATAGAATATTTTTAGAAATTTATAAACCTAATTAGTACCAGTGGGTGTCTTTGAGGAAGGGAATCAGAGAGCTAAGGGGTACACAGGGTAAAGAAGACCTGGAGCTTTATACCTTTGATACTCTATAAATTTTTATAACATGATCATGTGCTACCTTTAAAAATGTATTATTTCTCCATAATGATCATGTGATGCTTGAAAATGTGAGATAAATCATACAACCTCTTGGCCATTCTTCAGTTTGAGTAAGTTGGATGATCATCATTACATATTCTTTAAGAGACCTCTGTCTGTCACCTTCATTCGATGAAAAAGTTTCAGCTAGTTCCCCATTCCATTTAAGGAACACTTTTTGACCTTCTCTGAAGCTGCTGGAAATTTTCTATTCTCATAAGAGTCTGACAAGGCCACATTTATTCTGCCCTTTCGCTCTCATTGTCATTTAAAGGTCAGGTTGTGTCAAATCTATGCTCATTTGTTCTACCATATGTTATTTGAAATCACACAAGCCTGAAAAGCCTGAAGCCCAGAACATAAAGTAACAGTTAAGAACTTGAATAAAAAAATTATAATTTTTATGAAACTCATTTTTGAATATATATTCAATTCAGCATCAAATTAAAAATGAAAAATTGATATGCTTCTTTATCGAATCATTAATTTTGGTGCATTTCAAATGAGATAGACTCATTCATTTGTGCATTTAGCAAATACTGTAGAGAGTGTCCTGTATGCCAAGCATTGTTCTAGGTGCTAGGGATAGATATAGTAGTGGATGAAACTAATTTCTTTCCCACATGCATCTTACACTGTTGGGGAGAGACAGACAACCAGCCAAACCACTATAAATGTCAGACTGTGATAGAAATATGGAGTAAAACAAACCAGGATGAGGAAGATAAGAGGAGCAGGGAGGTGGGAGGTGCTACTCTTTAATAGAAACTGGTTGTCACAGAATGTCTACTTTATATACCAATATTTAAACAGAGACCTAGGAAAGTGATAAGAGCTTTCTATGGAGTGTTCCAAGGCAGAAAGAACAGCACGTGCAAAGGGCTTGGGAAGAAATATGCTGGCGTACCCAAGGAATCACATGACTGCTATGTAGAGAGTGAAGGAAAAACGTAGGGGAAAGGTCAAAAAGTAGTAAGAGTTCACACTGGGAATTTGTAAGACATTTTAAAAAGGCCACTGTCAGTACTTTAGCTATTATGTTGAATAAGGATTTCTGGGCAGAGGAATAGAGTGTAGAGAAGAAAGGGTGGAAGCAGGAACACCAGTGAAGAGGCAACTGATGATTGATTGATGATGTGAGGAAAGAGAGAATTCAGATGTTTGAGAAACTGGATGAATGCTAGTGTCATCCAGTTAGATAAGGAAAACAGGAATAGTTTGCGAAGAAAGATGATGTGTTCCCTTGGACACTGAGTTACAGGTGCCTGTGAACCATGATGTGGTGCTACTCAGAAAGGAGCTCAATGTTCACTTTTTCTTAATGTTTTTTCAACAACATTCAACATCTAGGTGCACATGAGGAGCAGCCAATCAGATAAATGCAACCGTGTTTTGTGTTTTCGAGTCAAGTGAAACAGTTTAATAGGGCAAGAGTGTTGAAGGCACTGAAAAACAAAGGGTCCAAATGAAAAAACAGGATATATGATCTATTGAAAAGGAAACCAAGACTGGTGATTGCAAGTAGATAAGTCGAAACAAGAGACCTTTGTGTAAACACATCAATGAGCCTGATGAGTTGATGTTGGAAATAGTTCAGAGCAAGAGGATGAAGGAGACTAAACTATTATCTGAAACTAGGTTTATAATTCCACTTAAATGCATGTTTAAGGATTATAGTCCTACATGTAGGTGGCCATTGTAAGGTGGAAGATAAGATCATTTGACATGAGATTAAAAATAAGAGACTAGGATGTTGGGTAAATCTTATCCAGGATGACATTGGAACTTGCCAGGAAAAGGAGGACTGTAAGCCAGATACGTATACTTTTTTCTTTAAACCGTATGTACTTTTTAAAAATAAATAAATTTATTTATTTATTTATTTTTGACTGCATTGGGTCTTTGTTGCTGCACGTGGGCTTTCTCTAGTTGCAGCGAGCCAGGATTACTCTTCGTTGTGGTGCGCAGTCTTCTCATTGCAGTGGCTTCTCTTGTCACCGAGCACGGGCTCTAGGCACGCGGGCCTCAGTAGTTGTGGCACACAGGCTCAGTAGTTGTGGCGCATGGGCTTAGTTGCTCCACGGCATGTGGGAATCTTCCCAGACCAGGGTTCAAACCTGTGTCCCCTGCGTTGGCAGGGGGATTCTTAACCACTGCACCACCAGCGAGGTCCCCAGATACGCAGACTTTCAATGAGTGGGGAGTGAGCAGCCAATCAATTGATGGCAGCTTAAAGAGGGGTTAAGGCTGGTGCCAAAAAAAGCAGATATACTTACTTGAAAGTGAGGAAGTAATGATTTCAATTAACAGTGGAGAACTACAAGGACACCAGCTGCATCTCAAGATGGTTTCCAGAAGAATAATCTTGTCTCAAGAAAGTCGCAGGAAGCATTATCTTAAGAGGAGAGTCAAGTTCCAGAGGGTGCAACAGAAAGGTGGTACTAAAGAGGAACAATGAAAGGTTAAGAAAAAATATTATTTTCAGATAAAAGGGGACAGGAGAAAGAGTAGACAGCCCAAGACAATCTATTTTGATTGTTGGGCAAGGTTAACAGAGATTTGGCATGTTGTATTAAACTTACTTCAAGGTTGTAAGAGAAAAAAACTCAGAACTTCTTGTAGGATTGATGTCTTTAGGCAAAATCAGAGAATACATTTAGGAGAAAAAACAAGAAACTATACAAAATTCCCTGAGGCAAGCCTCCTTTCTCTATGATTTTCTTAGGTTTGTGTTTTTCCTAGAGCCCTGTGCAGACTAGCATCAGTCTCTTCCCCTCTCCAGTCCATCCAGGACACAGGGAATCCTCCATTATTGTTTATGTCTTGTCCTTAACTAGCTCAAAAACAGTCACTGTCTCCCCATAGACCAGAATAGTGGAACTTTAAATATTCTAGTTAGGCTGTTCACTATGAAGCCAAAGAGCTTTCCAGCTGCCATGAATTGGGGAAAATCAAGGACATGGAAAAGTAAAATGTCACTTGGGTATCCTCTGAGCAGAATGGAATAGATGAGCTGAATCATTTAGTTGTATAGCAGCAGTAATTACAGACATTTGTAACTGTGTATAACAATGAGGTTTTCCATCATGTCGTACCAACAACCAGCTCTTGAAAAGAGAGCAAATTATTACATGATCGTTGGCATCTTGTTGATGTGCAGCAGGGGGTTAATGCTCAGACTCCCCTTCGTATGTTGAGAACATCTGTAGAAAAGGCAGCTGGCAGTATGGCAGACCACAGAGGAGTGCAATCAAGTTTTAGTTTCAACCCAGGTGGAATTAGAGATGTCAACCAAATGTTTGTTATTAATCTATTTTGCCTGGTTTGCATCTTACTATAACACATATCAGTGTTTCTCCCAATTGGCATTGCCTGATCATGACAATCTACAGTACATCAGCAGTGAACTCAGCAACATGCAGAAGATAACGATGGAGACATTTCATGGACAGAGACTTTAGAGAGGGCTGAAAAGTAAGCAGAAAACTGGGGACAAATGTTGATATAAAACATTTAATTAGAAAGGATTTCATTTTATTGTTCTGCAATAAATTTCGAAGAACTAATATTAAAATACAGAAAAGAAATGGTTTAAAGAAGAATTTAAACACTAAAAAAAAAAAAAAAAAAAAAGATGAGGTTCTCATTCTGTCCAGAGGGAAGACATGTTGTCCTGGAGTGACCACAAAGGACCACAGTGTTGGTCATGACTGTGATTCTGCTTATTAAGCACATGCAAGTTAAAATATAGATACATTTAAAGAATTGACTTGGATAACTATATGAGAACTCTTCCTCTTCATGCAAGTTGGAAACTTCAGAAGGATGAGGAATAAATACTACATCAAAATGTCCATTCAAATCAGTCTCATTTTCTTCAGTAACCATTGGGGGAGTGGCATAAAAATCAGATGACCTTCATGTTCCAAAAAGTAACCGAGTCTCAAAGATTGGTGAATAAATGATATATTTATTCAAAATGACATTGGAACCTACGTAAATCACTCCTCACTGGTATCATGTCATAAAATCATGAAATGGACCCCAAAATTTATTTTCCCAGATTACTGAAATGCATTACATGTATTTATAAATAAGTATAAGAAATGTATTTATGGAGTGGATAATACATTCTAGAAACAATGCTGTGTACTTTGTAGAGTTCACTATAATCTAGCAGGTTGAATTTTATGATTCTTACATCATAGAAGAAAAAAGACAGCCAAAGTTAAGGTACATTAGGTTAGTAAAAGGGAGAGAAAAAAAATTTGAATTCAGTCTGCTAGCACCAAAATGCATACACTTTCTATTATACCACCACCCCCTACTGAAAATATTAAAGGTAAAAAGCAAAATGTTTTTTTGAAATATTTGGTCTACTCAGCACAGCTTTGTCAATACTGGAGTTGAGAGCATTGCCAAATGTGTATAATTAACTATAGAGTTTCATGCCATGTACAGTGTGTAGGTAGACTGGTTTATTACTACATAACATTTTTTAAACTTTATCTCTAAGTAAAGTAGAAATATAATTACAAAACCATGGCAAATTTGGGTTTTCTCTAATGACAGGCAATATTAACTTCCTGCTAATCATTAAATGGAATCTGTGTGCAAAGGCAATTTTTCTGTCCTCTGTAAAGTACTGATATTTTCACCAGTGTCACTGTATTTAAAACAAATCGAGTCAGGGAATTTACTAATCCTTTCAATAATGAGACCAATTGTAAGATTCACTTATCAGTTATATATTCCACCCATGAGGTGTGGGTGTTGGAGATAATTTCATGCTCAAAAATAATTATTAAACGGCAAGCAGCTTTTTTTGTTGTTATTCCATTCTGTGAGTCTTTGGGGGTTTTACATTTATGTGAGGTACACTTTAAAAAGTAAGTGACATGGGAATATTTTTAAACACATTAGTGATAAAGAAGGAAAGAGCTGTTGACTAGAGAGGCTAAGCACCCACCATATGGATTCTAACATTTTAATTATTCTGTTTTTTTCTTTTTAAAGCAACTCTTAGTGGTAATAATTTTTCAACTAATTAAAGACCAGATGCTACTTAACAAGCTAGACACCCAATTAGGAATCTGAAACCAGCTAAACAACCTTTACTGCCAGCCAGCTAGCTGAATCACCTCCTGTCACTGGCATGAAATTGATTATTTTTTGTTTTGTTAAATGCATGTTGTTGTCAATGGATCTCCAGCATGTTTTTCTTTCAGAAGGGTTGAACAATCTGACAGCCCATTCAATCTCATTTTTTGGACGAGGTTGAGACCTGTAACAAGGTCCTTCATCTGTCTTTGCAAATATAATTATGGCATGGCTGTGGGGAATTATATTTTTCAGAAAAAAGAAAACTTGAAATACAGAATGTAACCACAAACAACAGCTCAATATTACTTAGTGATTGACAATGAGATAATGGTACTATGTAAAATGGTTTTTATATACCCAGGAAAAATATCATTCCCCCAAAATAGTTATATCTCTACATATAACAAAGAAGCTTAATTTTAATGTTAATGACTTTTGTGCTTAAGAATATCTTAAATAATGAAATGGGTGGTGCCAAGATACGTCATAGAGAAATAAACTTTCAAAATGCAGTTTTCTTGTATTCACCATGTTTTTCCCTCTATGAGAGTTCAAAATGGTTTATCTTACAAAACAATAAAATCTCCCAAACTGCTGGAGGAAATAACATATTTAGTATTGATGCTATCAAAAGTTTGTAAATGAAATATAATACTCAAAATGTGTTTTTTAATATTTTAAACATTTGTTGCTGCTCAAAACTGAGTAAATAAATCAAATTGAAATCCAGAGATGATTAATCATGCATGACAAACTGACATTTTTTCTTTGATTCATAAAGAGAATTCAGAATATTCTCTCAGAATTTCCCAATGCCTGGCAAATCCCTACCTGTCAGACACCTTAGAAATTGGTGGAGGGGAAGACTACATGTCACCATTTCAGCTGAACTGAATAATTCTTAATTGCGTGGAAGAGCTTATGCTATTGACAGAGGCGTCAGACACTACTGCATCAGGGTACAACCATCTCCCACTACTTTCTTTGCTGTGGCGGTTTTCTGTAGCCATATTCCTGTGCTCTAAGCACAGTGGGTGCTCAATAAACATTGTTTATTGGCTGCCATTACATCTGCTGTGAACGATGGTGAGTGTATCCAAGGATCCTGTGGCAGCTCTAGCAAATGGTGAGGATAATGTACTGGGTAACATGGGACTGAAGTGTTCAAGCCCTCAGCAGGGGACTGGCTCTGACTCCACAAGCATGGAATTGGGTTGGAAAAGATATCGTGAGGGGTGGCAATCTAGAACATATTCTGACTCTTTCTTGGGTGCAGGATGTAAGCAGTGTTTAGGATGTGAATTATGGCTGAGTCTTCACCAGGGTGCCTCCCAGGACAGATGTTGTAGCCAGAAGACACTTTCTTGAGCTGAAAATTTATCTGCTCAATGCTGACTATTGCTTACACTACAAAGTGAAATTGTCTTTGTCAGGTGTGCCAGTAGGGCAAGAAACAGTAACTGGAAGTCAACTTCTATTCCACAATTCTTCATTTCTCTATAATGCTGTCACAGCAATTTTCTAGAAGGCAGGTCACATCCTGTCACAATTCTGCTTAAACACTTTAATGACTTTCCACTGCCTGAGAAATCACATTCAGGGTCCTTAGCATGACAGACAAATCCTCTGTGAACTGTCTCTGGCCTCCTTTTAAATTTCTTGTCTGACTCAGATTTCCTTGGATAACAATAAATCACCTATTCGGCATTTACAGTTTGCTAAGTGCTCTTTTATGTACCTCACATACATAAACTCTCAATTTTCAAATAACCCTATGAGATAGGTACTATTTCAACCTTTTACAGATGGAGAAACTAAGGCACAGAGAGGGGAGGTGATTTACCCAACGTTAGAAGTGAGATTCTAACACAAATCCACCCAGATCCATGCTCTTGGCCACCATGCTACCACTGTAGATGCCCAAGAAAATCTCTTTATCTTTGTATTTGCTATTTCCTCCATCTTGAATGCCTTTCTCCTTTATAGCTGACTGAGCTCCAACTTTCAAGACTCAGCTAAGGAATTTCTTTCCCTCTGAAGCTATCTCTGCTATTTCAAATGGAGTTACCTACTCTCTCTCTCTCTTTTTTATATTGATACTAGACCTTGGTAAAAACTATCAACAACCACAGCTACAACCACCAGCTCCACAACAACAGCAATAATAATTACCATGTATCTATCACTTACTATGGCACTTATTATGTGCTTGGCATTGTCATATACCAACTTCAGTCTCCACCATAGCACTGAACAATAGCATGACACAGAGAAGTCAAGTGACTCGCCCAAGGTCAGGCAGATAATGAGTTACAGAGCTTGGATCCAAATCCAGATTGGCCTGTACCAAATGTGGGACCACTTGTGAAAAAATTAAGAATTTAAGATGGCTACAGCAGAGTGTTAACCCAAGTGTGGGCTCTTTTAAACATGAGTACCTGTGTGACTGCACTGTATGCATAGCCATTAAGCCATCCCTGGCAGGAACCAGTGGGAATGCCACTAAATATTTACTCATTAAATTACTAGGTATGTTACTGATTTTAGGATTGAGGTACACAAATGGATATGCTAATGTTGAACTATTCTTGCATTTCCAGAATAAATCTCACTGGTCTGTGATGTATTTATTTTTACGGTGGTACTGGATTTTACTTGCTAATGTTTTATTTATAATTTTACATTTATATTTCTTCATGCTATTATTACCAATGTAAATATTAAAGTTATATATGCTTTGTTAAAAGCATTCAAAAATTATTTTTCCCTTCTGGAAATACTTGTGTATCATTATGATTATGATTATCTAGTCTCTGCAATGTATTAAGAATTTCTCCATGAAAGCACCCACATATGGGGCTATTTTGAGTAGTGTGTCTTTAAAAACATTATTTCCTTCATGAAAATAACTTGGTTTTAACCATTCTATCTCTACACTAATAAAATTTGGTAAATTTTATTTCCACTGTATACTTTCTCTTCACCTAGTTTTCCAAATATAATTTGTATGGATTTATATAGGGTAATATCATAATTTTTCTAATATTTTTCTGTTTCAGTGGTTCTTTCCCTTTTTCATTTTTAACTTATAAATTTGTACTTTTTCCTTTTCTGTTTTTATTAGGTTACTTAGTGTTTGTCTATTTTTTTTTGGAGAATCATTCTTTTATTTACTAATTCTAATTTTGTCTTGTTTTCTCTCTCTAATCCTATATGAACATTTTTTTCTTAAATCTATGATTTTATTTTATTTTTCTCTATCTTTTAAATTTGTATTTACTTAGTGTTTTATCTCCTTAATTCTTTTCATTTTTATTTTTTAGACATTTAAAAAATTTTATGTCTATTTTATCTTTTCTCCTGCAATTGTATGACAGATTTCCCACCAGATGAAAGTGTGTTTTTTTTTTCTTTTTTCTCTCTGTGGTACGCGGGCCTCTTACTGCTGTGGCCTCCCCCGCTGCGGAGCACAGGCTTTGGATGCGCAGGCTCAGCGGCCATGGCTCACGGGCCCAGCCACTCCGCGGCACGTGCGATCTTCCCAGACTAGGGCACGAACCCGCATCCCCTGCATCGGCAGGCGGACTCCCAACCACTGTGCCACCAGGGAAGCCCAAAAGTGCTCTTTGTTTTTCTAATTGTTAATTCTAGTTTTATTGTGTAGTGATCAAAGAATATTGTTTATGTTATTTCTACTTTAAGGATTTTAATGAAGCATTCATTGATACTTAATATAAAGTCAATTTTTGTGAAAACTAAATGAATGCCTGAGAATAAGATATATTCTGTGCTATAAACATATAAAGTTTCATGGATAAATACATAACAAAACATATCAATAAAACTTACCTTATTAATTACATTATTTAGATCTCCTATAGCCTTAGTTATTTGTTTGTGTAGCCTTTCTTGGACTAAGCATAGTGTATTAAAGGTGTTAAAGGTTAAAGTATTTTATTATTTATGTGTTTCTGTTTATTTCTCCTTGTATTACCTGCAGCTTCTGTTTTAAGTAATTGTTGTGTAATTTGCTGCATATTCATAATTATTTCTATCAACATTGTACATTTTGTTCTGTAATATTTCAAGTTGTTCATCATTGTCATGCTTAATGGTTTTTGGCCTGAATTCCACCTCATCTGTATTCAGATTAGAACTCTTGGTTTCTAGTTAGTTTCATTTTGTGATGTAAGGATGTCCCATATATATTTGCCTACCCTTCTATTTCTAGTCTTATTGAATAATTTTATTTTAGTGTGTCTCTTATCTAAAACAGAGTTGATTTTTGGTCAGTAAGGCAATTAGAAATGTTCTTTCTTTTAATAGATAAGTTAAGCACACTTGTGCTTATTGATATGATTGATATATTTCTTCTTAACTGAGTATAATATTTTATATATGCTTTTCCTTTCTGAATGTGTTATATTTCCTCCTTTTCTGTTTCTTTTGTTATTTATAAAGGTTTGGGTTTTTTTTCCAGAGATTACCGTTTTAATAACACCTTTAATAATGTGCTTGGTCCACTTTACCTTACTTAGATTTCTATTACAGTTATTCCCTGCTTTTTAAAAATTTGCCTTATGCTACCTCCCTTTTACGAAAGACCTACATTAGTGCCTGTTTTCACTAACCAAAAGAAATCTGAAGAGGACTTGTATTTTTAGGAAAAAAGGTGAAAAGTGAAAATAGCATTCAGCATTTGCTTTGCAGCTACAGTTATAGAGGCAGCACACACCCAGAGCAGTGAGACAGGTACAGCAAGCTCCTTCCCTGGGAACTGCACTCAGCATCTCAGCATCAAGCCACCATAGCTTTGAACTGTGTCCATGAGCATCTGTGCTTGATCTCAGTTTATTTTGTGCATCTGTTAGCAAGATGTGTCCTGAGGTAATTGTTTCTTGCTTTATGCCATTTCAGCCTATGAAAGGTTTCATAGGAATGTTCTACTTCCAGATACTGGCGAAACCTGTATTTGATTTATCAGTTTACAGTGATACACACTGACTCCACCTATTTTTTAAATGACCATTGCTGAGCTTATTCTAATTCCTTCTTCACCTTCTCTTTCTCCTTTTTATAGTGTTATTACTTTTTAATGTCAGGGCAGATAACAATTATATTCTATTCTTCTACCCTTGACTCTCTTAAGTATACAATTAAATATATTCAGTGGTCACTCTAAATTATTTTGCCAAAAATATCACAGTCAATTCTTGGTTGTATGATGCTCAATTTTTTTGTATATTACTCAGAAAGAGCTTTTGGATACAGTATTCCCTGAGTTTTGGCATGTTTAAATCTGTTTCTATTACCATGATAATTGAAGGACAGTTTGGTTGGATATAAAATCCTTGGCCCACATATGCCTATCCTTTAGCGTTTTTGGTTTTTTTTTTTTAATGCTACTATAAGGTTGTCTTTATTTGTCTGTTCTTGTCAAAAAATCTGATGTCAAATGATTTTTCTATGTAAGTGACTTGGTTTTTGTTTTGTTTTATATTTTATTGATTTTCCAGGGGAATTTGTTATCTTTAAAATCAAATATTTTGTAACTATGTGTTTTGAGATGACAAAACTTAATCAATCTTTCCAGATACACCAGGTATCCTTTTAATATGTAAGTTTTTTTATTTCCGTAGAGTTGTCTTGGAAAATCACTTTAAGTATTCATTCTGTTGCATTGTTTGGTTTTTCTGCATAGAATTCAAGTAGGCATATGTTTGATGTATTTTTTACTTCTTTAAAAATTACTACTCTCTGTAATCCTTTCTAGCTATTTTTTTTTTTTTTTTTTTCCGTACGCGGGCTTCTCACCGCTGTGGCCTCTCCCGTTGCGGAGCACAGGCCCCGGACGCCCAGGCTCAGCGGCCATGGCTCACAGGCCCAGCCGCTCCGCGGCATGTGGGATCCTCCCGGACCGGGGCACGAACCCGCGTCCCCTGCATCGGCAGGCGGACTCCCAACCACTGCGCCACCAGGGAAGCCCCTTTCTAGCTATTTTTAAGGTTTTGTTCTCTTTTGTTCTCATACATATATTCATAACTTGCCTAAAATCCATTTATTATGTTTTCGGTTGATCAACTTCTAATTTAGTATTAATTGCTAAGATTATTCTGTCTTATCCTTCAATACTTTTTTATGTCCAGTAACTCTTGTTTGACATCTCCCTGTTTTTTTAACTATTTCTTTTTTTCTTTGCCCTCCCCCAGATGGGAACTTGGAATCCTGAGCCCTCCATGCAATTCCATGCCCGGTTCCTACCTTTCTCCCAGCAAACCCCACCCCAGAAGCAGTCATCAAATTCCCCTGTCTCTGATACAAATCCCAAACTTAAAATTTGAACCTGGACCCAAATTCCACTTGAGCAATAGGGGAATTGATGAGTCCTTCTCTTCCTCAATCCCAATGGAATGAAAAGTAAATGTGAGATTGGACTGGAGGAGCCTCTAGTTCTGCCATGTATCCAGGGCTTGGATGGGACTCAAAAATGCAAAGAGGCCAAAGGGCAGGGAGGGAGCCCAGCTTCCTGGTGACATGGGATTTGTCATCCCTCTCACTCTCTTCTCACCAATTTTCTTGCTGCATGGAGGGTCATTAACCATCAGAGACCACTTGTGGCTAAGGGAATCAATGGGTTGGAATGCTACTGTCAGCATTCTCTGGCTGTGTGAGTGAGCAGAGTCCTAATATTTAATGTCCCTGGACCTCAGTTCACTCTTTGTGAAGCTGCAGCTGATGCTTCTTACTTCAGCACTCACGTTTGGATAATGTGCATACATGGCATATAAATGTAAACTGTTTTAAGTATATAATTATATTGTGTCTTAAACTTGTTTCTCCACATTTCATGGATCAAGTTTATAAACATTATTTTACCTCTCTTTTGTGGAGATTCCAATTTCATAAATCTCTTCTCTTGAACAACTTTTACTGTCATTTACACATACACACACACACACACACCCTTATTTTTTTCACTTTTCTAACAATGACTAAAATAAGGCAAAATAGCTACTTATTGTGGTCCCTTGCATAATATTGCTTACCCATAGAGAATACAAGTTTTGTGAGAACTCAGTTGGCTGATGGGTCACTAGAGGACCCCCATTATGTCACCCATGGAATGGAAATGAACATTTGCAGCTGGGGGCAGGGTTGGTTTAGAACCACTGCTTGTGTTTTAAATCTCAGGCAGAGGGTTACAGCTAGGACCCACAGGTGTGGGAAATCCAACCCAACCTTCACCAACAGACATGGATCAGGCACTGGACTGGAGCACCACCACCATAGGCTCAGAGGCCCTACCCCTACCCACCCCACCCCCCATGGCAATGTCCTCTTCCAGTAAACCCCTGTAAGGAGATTTGGTCCGAACACCAAGGACAATACAAGCAGGGTTGCCCCTGAGGATGCTATTGCTATTGTCTATGGGAAAGACCTTTAGTGCCCAAACTGATTTGATCCCAGAGTGAAGAAAACCCAGCTAATTCCACAGTCTTATAGAGGCTGGGGTTTCAGCACTTCCTGTTTGACTGGAAGCTCTCAGTGAAGTTTAAAAAAAATAATTCAGAAATCAGGAGAGTGCATTTGTAGAGATGAGACAGTCTCTTATTTTGTAGTTGGGTGTAGGGCCCAGAATCCTTTAGAATCACTGCCCTATAGCTGAAGTCAGGCAGACCCTCTCCCAGTTATCCAATCAAATGCAGTTTAGGTACAGCTGAAGGGATTTGGCAGATGCAATCAAAGTCCTAGTCCTTAAGTTAATAAAAAGGGATGAGGCCCAGGATTAGCCTGACTCAATTACATGTAAGATTTAAGTCACCCACCCCACCCCCTGCCCACCTTTTCAGTGGAATATACCAGGAATCAAAGAGAACAAAAGATGTGTCTATGAGATCTCAGAACAAATAGATCTCAGTACTTCCCTTGAAAATCAGGGCCTTGATGCCCAGTGTCCACTGTGGGTGGTAGTCAGTTCCTGGGTACTGGAGCCAGTTACTGCCCCGAGGGCCTCCAGGACCCTGGGCACCATGATATTCACTGCAGGAAGTGTGTCAATGACCCCTCTGTTCTCTGTCTTATCCTCTCCATCAGCTCTCCTTTCACAGTTTGGGTAAGAGTGTCAAACTCCCTTTCCAAATGACATTCTCTCTCTCGGGTCCAAATTCATGTTTCCTGACAACATGATGTCCACCTTAAAATGTTTCTTTTGGTAGTAAAGAGCCTGCAAGGGCTCCCTATTATCTATAGTTACAAGTCTTCTAATGCCAGGGCTCAGCAGAAACTCCCCTTGTATCCCGCTCACACCCATGATTTCTGACTTCTCCTCAAACCTCTTTTCATGTTTGACAACTATTTCCACCCAGAAACACTGATATCACTCCATACCCACTGAAACTCAATCACTGTTACCCACGTCCCTCTCTGTTCCTCCACATTCACTTTACTCCCAAAATTCACTGTGTGAACTTTTTCGTAAGCTGTATTTCACGTTGGTATCTGAAATTTTTTAAATTGGTGATTTTTCTATCAGCTTGCAAGTTTCCTCTCATAGCCTTGAGGATACAAGTAGCTCTAAATCATGGTGAAATGCACTTCCCTTTACAAGACTCATATTGACCCTTAAGGAGAAAAATCATGGGCCAGGGTGGGAAGCTCTGCTCCTTGTTTACAGAGAGGCCTCTCTGGCAATATCTGGTGTGCTCCCCACCCCCCTTTCTCTTGCTCACTGATTGCCTTCAGCCTGGGAGGGCTTGGCTTCTCTGCACCACAACAATCAGGGTATGTTTTTGTCTCTGTGACCGTGTCTTTTCTGGCGCCTTTCTCACTACTTCAGGTTCTCACAACATGAATTAGAGAGAAATTGCTATCGACTGTAACACTTCTCATTTGCTCAATCTCCCTTATTTCATGATACTTGATCGCTTTTAAAATTTCCTTTTGTCACTCAGAAATATGAAAAGACCCTGTTTTATCTTGGAAAATAAAATATTTCCTAGTCACTTCATTGACACATGAGAAACTACTGCTGCCTGGAGCAGGCAGCCCTGTTTTTTGACCTCTGAAGACCTTCCTTCACACAGGAACACCCAGGATCATCTTCTACTTTCATCAACTTCAACCACATTTCCTTCCAAAATTCTCTCTTGGTGCCCTTCTCACTTCAAAAATTCATCCAAGAAATTTCATAAATTAATGTTTTGCAGTAACATATTAATATGTTTTCCCCTAAATTAGAAAAATTTCCCTATGGTTTAAAACTCAATACCCATATTTTCTCATCCTGAGAAAGACAAACAGCCCTAAAATTGAATGAAATCACTTTCTTTAAATCCACATGCCCCTGTTAAAATCTCACATCTCACAGGAAGTCTTTCCTAGATCAGGCCCTCGACTTCTACCCCAGGCCCCAGAGATTCTCTGAAAGACACCATCTTTTTGTCAGGAGGTAAAACAAAGGCCTCCACCCATCAGACGCTTTTAAGAGAAGCTACGCCACATTCATCATGCATTAGAACCACCTGAGATATTCAAGAACTCCCGTGCTCGGGCTTCAGATTTTATCATTATGTGAGAATCTCTGGAAAGGGACCCTCACTGGGATAGTTAAACCCTCTCCAGGTAGTTCTAATCTGCAGCCTGGGTGCAACTCACAGTTACTAAAGTCCCTGCCTCCCTGGAGCACAATGAAGTGGGAATGGACCCAGGAGGACCCTACAATCAGGTGCAGCTCATGGCAAAGTGCATGATGTTTCTCGAAAACAGCAGATTTCATCCCACCGCTGCATATGAGAATCGCCAAGGGGGCTTTCCACAAACACAAATGCCTGGGACCCAGCCCAAAATAATTAAGTCTGAATCACCGGCGTTGGCCTTCGAAGTGCCTTCCAGCTGATTTCATTGTAGAGTGAGGGCTGGGAAGATGTTTTACAGCTGAATTCACTTGCAGACAGGCTCTACAATTTCCCTGAGTTTACAGACTACTGGGAGAGCTACACTTGACCTGGAAGTTATGTTGAACTGTACAAAGTGTTAGGCAAGGTCGAGGGCAGAATAACAGGGAAATACCTCTGAGGCATATTGTTGTCTGGAAAGACCTCTATGCACTGAGTGACAACCTTAGAAGTGCCTGAGGACTATGAGCCGGCGTTACTGGGTGATGGGAGAGGACCACCCAGGACCTTTAATAGAGGGCGGACCTCCCACGGGCTTCAGAGAATGCGGGAAGCAGTGAGGAGCAGACACCTTTCTACACTCCAGGAGCTCCTGACTCTCTTGAACTGCAGCAGGGCAGAGGAAATGCCAGCTCTCTGCAGGCCCTGGATTAGGCCCACTCTCTGAAGAAAATACTCAAGAATAAAAGCGAAGGTAAGCTGAGAGGGAACCAGTTTCCTGTGTGTTTGTGGGAGGATAGACGGGTTGTCTTTCATTTTATTTCATAAATATTTTTGGAGCCTTTAAAATTTGTGCCCTGCACACTTCTCTTTTCTTTACAAATGGTAAATATTGGGCGTCCCTGGTGGCGCAGTGGTTGAGAGTCCGCCTGCCGATGCAGGGGACACGGGGTCGTGCCCCGGTCCGCGAAGATCCCACATGCCGCGGAGCAGCTAGGCCCGTGAGCCATGGCCGCTGAGCCTGCGCGTCCGGAGCCTGTGCCCCGCAACGGGAGAGGCCGCGGCGGTGAGAGGCCCTCGTACCGCGAAAAACAAAACAAACAGAAAAATAGTAAATATTTTAATACACAAAGCAAGCCTGTTGGAAGGTGTTATTACTATGCTCATTTTATAGAGAAGGAAACTTAGGCACAGCATGGTAATTACCTTAAACAGGGATCCACAGTTGTAACTTCAGAGCTGGGAATGAGAACCTGGTACTGTGGCTCCTGAGTCCATGACCTTAAAGCTGTTCTCTACTGCCTCTCAACTGCTTGATGGCGTATCCCTTCTCAGATTACTGATTTTAACGGGATTGTGTGTCTGCTTTGATATTTTACGTTAGTTACTGCATCTTTAGTCTCTAGTAGTTCCATTTAGGTTGTTTGTGTCTTCCTAGCACTTATGTTTCTGCTTCCCCTCCATGCTTGACCATAGGGAGTCCAATTCTCATGCCTGTTTTTAAGTCTTTCTGTACCAGTTCTACCATCTGTGTCATTTCTGGGTCTACTGATTGATTTATCTACTAGTGATGAATTGTATTTCTCTATCATTGCACACCTGGTAACTCTAGGTAGGAGACCAGGAATTTGCATTTTACATTGTGGGGTACTGGATATTTTTGTTTCTATAAATAATGTTGAGCTTTGTTCTGGGTTGCCATTAAGTTATTTGGAATCATAGTGATGCTTTGAAGGATTGTTTTAAATCTTTGGTAGCTGGGAACTTCAGTTGATGGATATTTTGGCCCCTCTACTAAGGCAATACCCTTCTGAGCACTGTATTTGAATCCCTTTGGGTAAGGTTTCTTTACACTCTGGCTTCTAGGAACACAGATTCTTCCTGGCCCTGAGTGACCCCAGAGGACTATTTATATTCTGTGTGTTTGAATATCTGGTTCAAGGTGTTTTCATCTGCATGATGGTTGATTTTGAAGATGAATTTTCACCCAAAATCAATTAATCTCAATTTATAAATTTTTCTTATGTTTCCCTTGCATGAATATTGTCTGACATTTTCTGTTTATTTTAAAATATTCTATTTTTATTATATACAGCCCTTCCCCCAATAAATACAGTACCACAGATAAATAAAAGTTCACTTCATTTATAGCAATAGAAGGGCTTCTTGTACTAAAAAGCCTAGTAATCAACACAAACCCCTCACTCCTCTTATAACTGGACTGGGGAAATAGGATATTTTCTTGTTTTATTTCAAATGAAAGTCATTAAAGGTTTGAAAACTTGTCCAAGGTCATATAGTTAACATAGCTAGTACCTGTATCAGGTTTCTTCACTGATGTGCTGAATCAGCTCTCACACTTGGTAAATGGAAAGGAATCTGACATACATTAAAAAAAAAAAAATCTTTCTCTAGCCTGTTCTCATAATTAGGTATAAAATCAAATTTTTATACTGATAATCAGTATTTTTTCCTAAAAAATTTTTAAAATTATTCTGTCATTTGTTAAAACAGTACAGAAGATTTGATCCAAGACTAGTTCAAAAGGGTAAAGAGATTGAACTTAACTCCAAATACAACAAGGAAAAGTGAATAATAAGGACATCAAGGGGGGAGGATGAGGAACTTGATCATATATCAAGGGTGGGTAATTCTCACTAAAGTGGACTCAACAGGATTCTTGCTAAAGGCAGGCCAATTTCAAGGCATAGTCAAGAGAGCTCAGAAGAACCTAACTAAAGTTTGGTCATGGAGACAAACAAATGGAAAGATATCCCATGTTTATGAATTGGAAGAATTAATATTTTTAAAATGTCCATTACACCCAAAGCCATCTGTAGACTCAGCACAATCCCTATCAAAATTCCAATGGCATTTTTTACAGAAATAGAAAAAGCAATCCTAAAACTTGTAAGGAACCACAAAAGACCCATTGCCAAAGCAATCTTGAGAGTGAAGAACAAAGCTGGAGACATCACACTTCCTGATCTCAAACTATGCTACTAAGCTATCATAATCAAAACTAAGCTATCATAATCAAAACAGTGTGGTAGAGGTATAAAAATGGACACATAAAGCAATGGAGCAGAATAAAGAACCTAAAAATAAACCCTCACATATTTGACAACTAATGTTTTAAAAGGGAGCCAAGAATACTTAATGAGACAAGGGTAGTCTCTTCAATAAATGATGTTGGGAAAACTGGATAATCACATACAGAAGAATGAAAAGGACTCCTGTCTTAACTACTCACAGAAATTAATTCAATGAATTACAGACCTAAAAATGAGAACTAGAACTATAAAACTACTAGAAGAAAGCACAGGGAAAAAATCTCCTTGGGCTTCCCTGGTGGCGCAGTGGTTGGGAGTCCGCCTGCCGATGCAGGGGATACGGGTTCGTGCCCCGGTCTGGGAAGATCCCACATGCCGTGGAGCGGCTGGGCCCGTGGGCCATGGCCGCTGGGCCTGCTCGTCCGGAGCCTGTGCTCCACAGTGGGAGAGGCCACAACAGTGAGAGGCCCACATACCGCAGGGAAAAAAAAAAAAAAAAAAAAAAAAAAAAATCTCCTTGACATTAGTCTTGGTAATGATTTTTTGGATCTGACACCAAAGGCAAAAATTAATAAATGGAATTGTCAAACTAAAAAGCTTCTGCACAGCAAATGAAATCATCAACAAAATGAAAAGGCAACCTACATAATGGGAGAAAATATTTACAAGTCATATATCTGATAAGGGTTAATAGCCAAAATATGTCAATATAAAGAACTCATATAACTCAGTAAGAAAAACAAAACAACCACACACACACAATCTAATTTTAAAAATGGACAGAGAAACTCAATTTTTCCAAAGAATACATACAGGTGACCAACAGGTACACAAAAAAGATACACCATCACTAATCAGGGAAATGTAAATCAAAACCACAATATTACCTCATATTTGTTAGAATTGTTTCATCAAAAAGACATGAGATAACAAGTGTTGGTGAGGATGTGGAGAAAAAGGAACTTTTGTGCACTGTTGGTGGGAATGTAAGTTGGTACAGCCACTATGGAAAATGGTATGGAGATTCCTTAAAAAATCAGAAATAGAACTACCATATGATCCAGCAATCCTAATTCTGGAAATTAAACAGGAAGGAAATGAAAACAGGATCTCAAAGAGATGTCTGCCCTCCCATGTTCATTGAAGCATTATTGACAATAATCAAAATATGGAAACAACCTAAATGTCCATCAACAAATGAATTGATAAAGAAGATATTGTGTACATATATATACACACAATGGAATTATTCAGCCACGAGAAAAAAGGAAACCCTGCCATTTGCAAAAACACGAGTGAAATTTGAGAGTATTGTGTCAAGTGAAATAAGTCAGAGAAAGACAAATACTGATGATCTCACTTATATGTGGAATATAGGAAAGCCAAACTCAGAAACAGACT
Source organism: Lipotes vexillifer (assembly GCF_000442215.2). Classification (NCBI taxonomy): domain Eukaryota; kingdom Metazoa; phylum Chordata; class Mammalia; order Artiodactyla; family Lipotidae; genus Lipotes; species Lipotes vexillifer. Next base: position 2,003,266 of record NW_006774670.1, read on the forward strand.
CGCATGGTGGTTACCAGAGGCTGGGAAGTCGGGGAAATTGGGAGATGTTAATCAACTGGTACAAACTTCCAGTTATAAATGGAGTAAGTTCTGGGGATCTAATGTATGACATGGTGATTATAGTTAATAATATCATATTATATATTTGAAAGTTGCTAAGCGAGTAGATCTTAAATATTCTCACCCCCCAAAGAAATGGTAATTATTTGATGTGATGGAGATGTTAGCTAGTGCTATGATGGTAGTCATTTTGCAATAGATGGGTATAAAATAAACATGTTGTACACCTTAAACTTACACAATTTTATATGTCAATTATATCTCAAAGCTGAAAAAAATAAAGCTTGGTCAAAGAGGGAGTCTAGTCAAAACCATCAGAAAACTTTAATTTCTACTCCTTGAGGCAATGTCACTTTTTCATTATTCCTAGAAGATGACCAAAGAAATTGTGTGCAGAAACAAGATGCCATAGGTAAATAAGGTCTTAATGGATACATATTACAAGCAAAAATAGAACAGAGTTATAATCATCAAGATGAAAAATTGAACTCATCTAAAGGGTTTAAATAGTACAAGAATCAATTTTTTATTAAACGAGTTTAATTTCTCTTAAAAGTATCATGAAATTATAACATTAGCATTGTTATTTGTTGACATTCTCTTAGGTCAGATTTTCATTTTTTTATGAAAAGTTAATTTTGTTAGAAGAGCCAGTGCACACAACTACATTTACTATTTAAAATCTAGCTCTTTAAATAGGAATTTTTTTAAAGCTATAGCAAAAACTCAGTTTTACCAAGAAACATTGTCCATGTACATGGTTAACTAAGGGTATAAGACTGTTTCAACTATTTAAAGCTATAGTTTTGTATTTACTCAGTAAGAAGGAGAATACAGGTGTAAAGTATGTCATATAACTTAAAAAAGTTTTAATATGCTACCTTTTTTCATGAGTTTGTACATTTCATTGAAGTTTACTAAAATGTTGCCAAATAGTTGTGCACTTCTTTTTTAAATTCCTTTTTCTCTCTTATGTTCACTTTAAAAATTGTTATTATATATCTTTTATTTTTCCAGATATATCATCAAAGGTATGACTTTTGATATATTTTTATAAAACTTTTTTTAGACAATCTTCCTTATTATATATTTATTTTCTGTCATTAGTTAACACTCCTACTTTTGTTATATCTTTTAATGTCTTTGGATTTATTTTGTTATTTTTCAACCTTCAGATAGACACAACACATTAGTTTTCATGCTTTTCTCTGTTTCCAAAAAAAGTTTTTTTAAAATAATTATCTCTAGTTGATCAATATCATTAAATGCATGAAAAATGAAAATTAAAATGAATAAAATACTACCTCTAACCCATTAGGATTGCTGTAATTAAAAGTCAGACAGTGACAATTGTTGGCAAGGATGTGGAGAAACTGGAAACCTCATTCATTGATGAATGGATAATGAAAATGTTTTATACAAATGAATACTACTCAGCAACAAAAAGAAGGAACTACTACATGAAACATTTATGAATCTCATTATGCTAAGTGAAAGACACCAAACCAAAAAAAGGACTACATATTGTACAATTCCGTTTATATTAAGTGTCTAGAAGAGGCAAATCTATAGTGACAGAAAGCAGATTATTTGTTGTCTGCCTTTGTGGGTGGGAGCAGGGATTGAGTAACTACAAACAGTCACTAGGGATCATTTTGGGTGATGAAAATGTTCTAAAAGTGGGTTGTGAGGGTCACTGTATTTAAAATTGGTGAATGCTATATTGTATAAATTATACCTTAATAAAACTGCCTTCTAAAAACAACAACAAAAATAAATAAAAATTTTCTTTATAACTTTTTAAAATACCTAAGGATATAAATTTCCACTGAAGCCCTATTTTGGCTGAAATCCATATGTCCTGATATTTAGGGTTTTCATTACTCATTAGTTTTAAATGTTTTTAAATTTTTATTATGATTTTTTCTTCTTGAATTATTTAACAAAGTGTTTGATTTTCTAAACATTTATAGGGTTTTTAGCTATTTAAAAAAATGAACTTATTTTTTAATTGCACTGTCAGAAAACATAGTATGCGATTATCTTCACTTTTTAATATGTTGAGCATTTGATTAATTTTTAACTGACCCATGTGTACATGAGAAAAATATGTATTTGCTAACTTTGATGTGCAGAATTCGATATGCTTATGCTAAGTAAAACGTGCTAATTGTTCAGCTCATATATTCTTTCTGGCTTTTGATTATACTTGTGCTATCACTAAAGAGGTTTATTGAATTCTCCCCTTATAATGGAAAATGTATCAATTTCTCCATATAATTCTATTAATTTGGCTTCTTAAAGCTGAGGCTAGTTTACTAGAGGCATGCATATTTAGAATTGCTATAGCTTTTCATAAATAGAATAGATAAATAGAATGTCCTTTTACTATATACTTATGCTCTCCCAATAATGCTTTTTTTTTAAACGTCTATTTGGTTTGATATCAACATAGATATGCAGTCTTCATCCTTGGTTATTATTTGCTTGATATATCCTTTAACATTAGTTAACTTTCAACCTCTGCATATGTGTTTACTTTATCTCATTTTATTATAAACAATATATATCTGAAATTTAAATATTTTTACAAGTGATAATTTCTATATTGACAATTTTAGTCCACTTACATTTTTTAAATAATCAAATCTATAACTACTATAGAAAACGAATAGATAGTTTAAAATCCTCACCAACCCCCCCACCCATCCCCCCAAAACAGAACTTACCTTAATGATTGTACAAGGGAGTTTGTTACCTAACGAAATTTGGGTCCACTAGCCTGTGCACAGTAAAGCCAATCTACTGACAACAGGTTGTGATGAAGGAAAATGCAGAGTTTATTGCAGGTGCCAAGCAAGGAGTGTGGGCAGCTAATGCTCAAAAAACAAAACAAAACAAAACAAAAACCAACAACAAGAAAAAAACCTGAACTAGATTCTCTACTTCAATCAATGCACTGAAATTGTGGCGTCACCAGAGAAACTGGCAGGGAGGAAGAGACTTTCCAAACTGACATTCACCTTATTGATTTCACCTTTATCATTCCTTAGCTTTGCCTGCCTGGTGACTTTGACAGCAGTAGGGACCTATACTTCAGGGATGTAATCACACTACAAGGGAAGATTGGACATACATGTAGTCTAGCTGGCCTTCTCTCCCTGAAGGAAAACTATCTTCTGCAAAATAAAATTATAATCCTAATGTTGACTGGTGAACATAAAATCAGGGCAAAGGGAATTAGTTCAGCATTTCAATATTTAATTGCATCAGGATTTTAATTATTACATCTCTCATCAGAATCAAGAGGTACCTGCTACCAAAACCAAGCATGGTGAATCTTTTATCAATGTGCTGTCTCCCCAGGACAAGCTAGGAGGAGGAAATGCTGCCATTGATTGCCTAATGGTCTTGCTTTTCTATATTTTATGCTAATTAATCCCTGTTTCTAATAAATAACTCTTTTTGAGATTCATTAATATCTTCTTTCATTTGTTCTGTCCAGGAGGCCAACTTGTCTCTTCAAGATGACTTTGAATCTCTTATCATTTTGGGTGGATTTTATAATTGTTAGAGAACAATTTTCTTTCTCTGTTTTCCCAATTCTGAGAGAGCTCCTCACTATTACCCATATGAATACATATGCCCAAATAACTAATAAAAATTTAGTCACACACATATATAAGAACTTTTCTGTTCTTTTTCTGCCTTCTCCCTTTGTGCCATTTGGTGGGAGTTCTAGCAGATTCTGGACAGTTTGACTAAGAGAGTTAAGCAATTAAAATTATCCCTTTGCAGGCTTCCCTGGTGGCGCAGCGGTTGAGTCCGCCTGCCGATGCAGGGGACACAGGTTCGTGCCCCGGTCCGGGAAGATCCCACATGAAGCAGTTGGGCCCGTGAGCCGTGGCTGCTGAGCCTGCGTGTCCGGAGCCTGTGCTCCACAACAGGAGAGGCCACAACAGTGAGAGGCCTGCATACCGCAAAAAAAAAAAAAAAAAAAAAAAAAATTATCCCTTTGCATATCAATCTTCCTGGAATATCTTAGAGGGCCACTAAGATCTCTGATTGGACCCTCACTGCCTGCACAGCTTTATAGTGAAGGCAAGATGTCTCATCTTTCCTACTTTCCATTTGCTTCCTATCTTTTCTAAAGCATATCCAATTATAGTTAAAAGCATTTGACTACCTCAAAAGACTATGAATGATCAGGGAGGTCAGAGTAGCAATTTAAAAGCCTTGAGTTTTCCATAAATATCCAGAGAGACACACTTTTGAATATTTTGTCCTCAGTGAAGTAACATCCATATCTCTGAAATTGCTTCAGAATCTCAAAAGACCCTGACAATATGCCTTGACCTTACATATTGGCTAAAATATAACTTTGGTGACTCCGGCAACAGTTATCTATATTTTAATGTCTCTACAGATTTTCTCAACAGATCTATATAAGTAGATTCGAAAGAAGTAATCTTTATTCAGCCACTTTGGAGATATGAATACAAATTGGGGAGGAAGGTGAAGATGAGAAGCAATGCCATAAGGAAAACATTCATCTTTGTAAAAGCTAATTGTGATGACAATTACTTTCTGCTTTGGAAGCAAATGGGTGATGTTGGCTCTTACCATGAAATCTGTTCAAAGAAATAAAATAGATTTGTTCAAAGAAATTTGTTCAAAGAAATAAAATAAATTTAGTCAACAGTGACTGAATTGTTCATTATGTTAAGAATGGAAAGCAATCTTGTAAAATGTCATATTTTGCATTTATTTTAATTTTCCAAGAACATTTATGCCAACTAAATGTAAAATTTCTTCAATATCACTCCTACCTAATTAAAGGGGAAAAATAAAATGGCTAGATGCCTTTGACAAAATAGTCATAGTATTTAAATAATTATTGTCTTTTTCAGTAGAGTTACAGACAAGGAAAAATCAGGTGAAGGAGTAAAAGGGGTATTCAAGATATTTGTCAAGGATAGGAAGACAAAGAGGAAAACAATGGCTCAGTGAGGAATTCAGCCTTTGCTCTGAACAGCAGTGCTTGCAGAGCTCTGACTCTCTCTGGAGGCATCTTGCACCTTCCTTCCATCCTTTAATCATTCACCCACCTGCTCCAACACACACTCAGAAAGGTGACTAAAATAATGGCAAAGAATAAACCACTTCCTGTTCTGGAGTTATTGTACTAGCCCCACACTATATAAATCTTCACATCTCTTCCAGATTTTGAACAGCTGTTTCTAGTCATCTAGTTAAAAAATACACTTCCTATAGTTTCCTCAGACCTAGTTTGAATGCTGGGTTGGTGCCTGTGTTACTGGGCTGTTTCTGCTTAAGCCTTCTTTCTCAACTTGGACTTCTGGAGGTTAACCTCTTTAGATCTGTAAAGAACTGGCCTGTACAATTTTCATTTACTTCTGTTTATGTGTCCTGGCTGGCTTGAATGTTTGGAAGTAATGCCTGGCCTGAAGGCTGAGCCTGAAAATCCTGCTCATATTTTCAGGCTCTCCTCATGCCCATAATCTTTTTTTTTTAATTGAGGTATAATTGACATAACATTGTATTAGTTTCAGGTGAACAGTGTAATGATTTGATATTTGTTTATATTTCAAAATAATAATCACAATAAGTCCAGTTAACATCCTTCACCATATGAAGTTATAAAAATTTTTGTGTGATGAGAGCTTTCAAGATCCATTCTCCTAGATACTTTCAAGTATTTGATATAGTATTGTTAAATATATTTACCATGCTATACATTACATCCCCATGACTTATTCATTTTATAACTGGAAACTTATACTTTTTAACCACATTTACCCATTTCATCCACCCCTCACCCCCTGCCTCAGACAACAACTAATGTGTTCAATTTTCCATAAGCTCATGGGGCTTTTTTGTTAGATTTTTTGGTTTTGTTTTGTTTTTAGATTCCACATATAAGTGAGATCATATAGTATTTATCTTTTATCTGATGTTTCACTTAGCATAATGTCCTCAAGGTCCGTCCATGTTGTTGCAAATGGAAAATTTTCATTCTTTTTTTATGGCTGAATAATATTCTGTTGTGTGTTTATATATATTCCACATTTTCTTTATCCATTCATCTATCAACAAACCTTTAAGTTGTTTTTATGTCTTGGTTATTGTAATAGTGCTTTGATGAACATGAGGGTGCCTCTATCAGTTTGAATTTGTGTCTTTTTCAAATTAATACCCAGAAATGAGGAATTGCTGAATCACATGGTAGCTCTACTTCTAATTTTTTTGAGGAAACTCTATGGATGCACCAATTTACATTCCCACCAACAGGGCACAATGCTTCTCTTTTCTCCACATCTTTATCAACACTTATTTCTTATCTTTTTGAAAACAGTAGCCATTATAACAGTTGTGAGGTGATATCTCATTATGGTTTTGACTTAAGTTTCCACGATGATTGGTGATGTTGAGCATATTTTCACATACCTGTAGGATATCTGTATGTCTCCTTTGAAAAATGTCTATTCAGACCTTCTGCCCATTTTTTAATCAGATTCTTTGGGTTTTTTTGCTATTGAGTTGTATGAGTTCTTTATATAGTTTTGATATTAACCCATTATCAGATATGTAATTTGTAAATATTTTCTTCCCTTTTGTATGTTGCCTTTTCATTTTGTTGATTATTTCCTTTTTTTGTGCAGAAGCTATTAATTAGATGTAGTCACACTTGTTTATTTTTGCTTTTGGTATCAAATCCAAAAAATCATCACCAAGACCAATGTCAAGAAGCATACACCAGTTTTCTTGCAGGATTTTTATGGTTTCAGGTCTTATATTCAAGTCTTTAATCCAGTTTAATTTAATTTTTGTGTATGATGTAAGACAATGATCCAGTTTCATTCATTTGCATGGGGCATACAGTTTTCCCAACACTGTATATTGAAGAAACTTTCCTTTCCTCATTGTATATTCTTGGCTCCTTTGTTGTAAATTAATTGACCAAATATGTGTGGGTATACATCTGGACTCTCTACTTTGTTCCATTGATCTATATATCTGTTTTTAATGCCAAACCATGCTGTTTTGATTCATATTGCTTTGTAATATAGTTTGAAACCAGGGAGCAGCATGCCTCCAGCTTGGTTCTTCATTCTAAAGATGGCTTTGGGAAATTGGGGTCTTTTGTGGTCCATACAAACTTCAGGATTGTTTGCTCTATTACTGTGAAAAATGCCATTGGAATTTTAATAAGGATTACAATGAATCTGTAGATTGTTTTGGGTACTATAAACAATTTAACAATATTCTTATAATCCATGAGCATGGAATATCTTTTCATTTATTTGCCTCTTCATTGCTTTCATTAATGTCTTATAGTTTTCACTGTACAGATCATTTACCTCCTTGGTTAAATTTATTTCAAGGTATTTTAATCTTTTTGATGTAATCATAAATGGAATTGTTTACTTAATTTCTCTTTTAGATAGTTTATTATCAGCATATAGAAATGTCACAGAATTTTGAATATTTAGTATCCTTCAGCTTTACTGAATATGTTGATTAGTTCTAACAATTTTTGGTGGTGTCTTTAGGTTTTTCTATATATAATATCAGATGATCTGCAAATAGTGACAGTTTTACTTCTTTCTTTCCAATTTGAATGTCTTTTACTTTTTGACTAAATGTTCTCACTAGGACTTCCAATAGTATATTTTTAAAAAGTAGCAAGAGTGCACATACTTGTCTTGATTCTGATCTTAGAGGAAAAGCTTTCAGCATTTCACTGTTGAGTATGATGTTAGCTGTGGGCTTGTCATCTATGGCCTTTATCATATTGAAGTATGTTCCCTCTATACCAACTTTGCTGAGAGTTTTTAATCATAAATGGAGGTTGAGTTCTGTGAGATGCTTTTTCTGCATCTATTGAGATGATCATATGATTTTTACCCCTCATTTTGTTAATGTGGTGTATTAAATTGAGTGATTTGTGGATACTGTACTATCCTTGCATCCCTGGAATAAATCCCACTTGATCATGGTGTATAATCCTTTTAATTTATTGTTGAAATTAGTTTGCTAATAATTTGTTGAGGACTTTTGCATCTGTGTTCATCAGGGATATTGGCCTGCAATTTTCTTTTCTTGTGGCACCCTTATCTGGTTTTAAGATCAGGGTAATATTAGCCTCATAAAATGAGTTTGTAAGTCTTCTATATTATTTTTTGAAAGAGTTTGAAAAAGATTATTATTAATTCTTCTTTGAATGTTTGGTAGAATTGACCAGTAAAGCCATGTGGGCTGGAATTTTCTTTTTAGGGAGATTTTTCATTATTGATTCAACCTCCTTACTAGTAATAAGTGTGTTCAGATGTTCTGTTTCTTCATGGTTCAGTCTTGGTAGGTTACATGCTGCTACGAAGTTTTTCTTCTAGCTTGTCAAATTTGTTGGCATGTAAGTATTCATAGTAGTCTCTTACAATCCTTTGTATTTCTGTGATTTCAGTTATAATGTCTCCTCTTTAATTTCCACATTTATTTATTTGTGTGCTCTCTTTATTTCTTAATTGTGTCTGGCTAAAGTTTTGTCAATTTTGTCTTCAAAGAACCAGATCTTAGTTTCATTGATCTTTTCTTTTGTCTTTTAAGTCTCTATTTCATTTATTTCTGCTCTAATTTTTGTTACTTTCTATCCTTTACTAACTTTGGGCTTCATTTGTTCTTCTGTATGTAGGTCATTGAATGTAAAGTTAGGTGCTTTATTTGAGATTTTTGTTTTATGAGATAGGTATTTATCTCTATGAACTTCCTTCTTACAACAGCTTCTGCTATATCCCATAAGTTTTGGGTTGTTATATTTCCATTTTTATTTGTCTCTCAGTATTTTTTTTATTTCTCTTTTGATCTTCTTCTTTGACCCATTATTTGTTCAGTAGGATGTTAATCTCCACATAATTGTGAATTTTCCAGTTTCTTCTTGTAACTGATTTCTAGTTTCAAACTATTGTGGTCAGAGAAGATAAGTGACACTGTCAATGTCAAATTTACTAAGACTTGTTTTGTGGTCTAACACATGACCTACCCTAGAAAATATTCCTTGTGCACTTGAGAAAAATATGTATTCTGTTGCTTTTAGAAGGAATATTCTGTATATATCTGTTAATTCTATTGGCTATAATGTGTTGTTTAAGGTAAATGTTTTCCTTACTGATTTTCAATCTGGATGACCTATTGATGTAAGTAGAATGTTAAAGTCCCCTATTGCTATTTCTCCCTTTAAGTCTGTTAGTATTTGCTTTATATATTTAGGTACTCTTATGTTGGGTGCAGAAATATGTACAAATGATATATCCTCTTTTTGGATTGACCACTTTACCATTATGTAATGTCCTTTTTTATCTCTTATTACAGTCTTTGTTTTAAAGTCTAGTTTGTCTGATATAAGTATAGCTACCACAGCTTTCTTTTGATTTCTATTTGCATGAAATATTTTTTTTAATCTCTTCACTTCAGTCAGTGTGTGTCTTTACATCTGAAGTGAGTCTCTTGTAGGCAACATATAGATGAGTCTTGTTTTTGTTTGTTTTTTTAAAATCCATTCAGCCATTCTATGTCTCTTGATTGGACCATTTAATCCATTTACAATTAAAGTAATTATTGATAGATATGTACTTATTGCCATTTTGTTAATTGTGTACTGGCTGTTTTGTAGTTCTTCTCTTGCTCTCTTTCTTTGTGGATTGATGACATTCTTCAGTAGTATGCTTAGTTCCTTTCACTTTATCTTTTGTATATTTACGACAGGTTTTTGCTTTGTGGTTACCATGAGACTTACATATAACCACGTATTTATAACAATCTATTTTAGGTTGATAACAACTTAACTTTGAACACATTCTAAAGCTCTGTATTTTTACTCTCCACTGAATATGTTTTAGGTTTTGTTGTTACATTTTACATCTTTTTATCCTGTTTCCCTTAAATAATTATTGTGGTTATAGTAATGTTTACTGCTTTTGTATTTTAACCTTCATACTAGCTTTATAAGTGCTTAATCCACTATTTTTACTATATGTTTACCTTTACCAGGGAGATTTATACTTTCCTAAGTTCCCTTATTACTATTTAGAGCCCCTTCTTTTTAGCTTAAATAAGTCCCTTTAACATTTCTTGTAAGCAAATTTAATGGTGACGAACTCCTTTAACTTTAGATTGTCTTGAAAACTGTTTAACTGTTCTTCAGTTCTGAAAGATAATTTTGCAGGGTAGAGTATTCTTGGTTAGAAGTTTTTCTTTTCTTTCAGCACATTGAATATACTGTGCCCCTACCTTGTGGTTTCTAGAATTTCTATTGAAAAATATGATAGTCTTATGGGGATTCCCTTGTATGTAACAAATTATTTTTTTTTCTTGCTGCTTTTAAGATTCTCTTCTTTAACTTTAGAGATTTTAATTACAATGTGTCTTGGTGTGGGCCCCCAAGTTAAGAGAAGTTTTCAGCCATTATTTCTCAAATAAGTTTTCTGTCCCTTTCTCTTATCTCTTTATGGAACTCCTATAATGTGAATGCTAGTTCACTTGATGTTGTCCCATAAGTCCTTTAAGCTATCTTCACATAAAAAATTTTTTTTTCTCTTTCCTCACTCTGGTTGTGTGAGTTCCACTGCCCTGTCCTTCAGTTCATCGATCTCTCCTTGTTCATCTAGTTGCTGTTGAATCCCTGTACTGTATTTTTCAGTTCAGTTATTGTATTCTTCAGCTCTATGACTTCTTTTTGTTATTGTTGTTTAACTCATTTTTATTGCAATTATTGTTGTTTTCATGTTTGTTCCCCTACCAGACAGTAAGATTCATATATATATATAAAATTAAAGTATAGTTGACTTACTATGTTGTGTTAGTTTCAGGTGTACAGCACAGTGATTCAGTTATATATATATTTACTTTTTCAGATTCTTTTCACTCATAGGTTATTAAAAAATATTGAGTATAGTTCCTTCTGCTGTACAACAGGTCCTTGCTGGTTATCTTTTTTTTTTTAAGTTTTACTAACTCTTTTATTTTTTCTTTTTCTTTATATTTTTTTAACATGTTTATCGGAGTATAATTGCTTTACAATGGTGTGTTAGTTTCTGCTTTATAACAAAGGAATCAGTTATACATATACATATGTTTTCATATCTCTTCCCTCTTGCATCTCCCTCCCTCCCACCCTCCCTATCCCACCCCACAAGGTGGTCACAAAGCACTGAGCTGATCTCCCTGTGCTATGTGGCTGCTTCCCACTAGCTATCTATTTTATGTTTGGTAGTGTATATATGTCCATGCCACTCTCTCAGTTTGTCCCACCTTACCCTTCACGCTCCCCGTATCCTCAAGTCCATTCTCTAGTAGGTCTGCAACTTTATTCCTGTCTTGCCCCTAGGTTCTTCATGACCTTTTTTTTTTCTTTAGATTCCATGTATATGTGTTACTATATGGTATTTGTTTTTCTCTTTCTGACTTCACTCTTTATGACAGACTCTAGGTCCATCCACCTCACTACAAACAACTCAATTTCATTTCTTTTTATGGCTGAGTAATATTCCATTGTATATACGTGCCACATTTTCTTTATCCATTCATCTGTTGATGGACATTGAGGTTGCTTCCATGTCCTGGCTATTGTAAATAGAGCTGCAATGAACATTATGGTACATGACTCTTTTTGAGTTACGTTTTTCTCAGGGTATGTGCCCAGTAGTGGGATTGCTGGGTCATATGGTAGTTCTAATTGTAGTTTTTTAAGGAAACTCCATACCGTTCTCCATAGTGGCTGTATCAGTTTACATTCCCACCAACAGAGCAAGAGGGTTCCCTTTTCTCCACATCCTCTCCAGCATTTATTATTTTTAGATTTTTTGATGATGGCTATTCTGACTGGTGTGAGATGATATCTCATTGTAGTTTTGACTTGCATTTCTCTAATGATTAATGATGTTGAGCATTCTTTCATGGGTTTGTTGGAAATCTGTATATCTTCTTTGGAGAGATGTCTATTTAGGCCTTCTGCCCATTTTGGAATTGGGTTGTTTGTTTTTTGATATTGAGCTGCATGAGCTGCCTGTAAATTTTGGAGATTAATCCTTTGTCAGTTGCTTCATTTGCAAATATTTTCTCCCATTCTGAGGGGTGTCTTTTGGTCTTGTTTATGGTTTCCTTTGCAGTGCAAAAGCTTTGAAGTTTCATTAGGTCCCATTTGTTTATTTTTATTTCCATTTCTCTAGGAGGTGTGTCAAAAAGGATCTTGCTGTGATTTATGTCATATATTGTTCTGCCTATGTTTTCCTCTAAGAGTTTGATAGTGTCTGGCCTTACATTTAGGTCGTTAAGCCATTTTGAGTTTATATTTGTGTATGGTGTTCAGGACTGTTCTAATTTCATTCTTTTACATGTACCTGTCCAGTTTTCCCAGCAGCACTTATTGAAGAGGCTGTCTTTTCTCTGAATATTCTTGCCTCCTTTATCAAAGATAAGGTGACCATATGTGCATGGGTTTATCTCTGGTCTGTCTATCCTGTTTAATTGAGCTATATTTCTGTTCTTGTGCAGTACCATACTGTCTTGATTAATGTAGCTTTGTAATATAGTCTGAAATCAGAGAGCCGGATTGCTCTAGCTCTGTTTGTCTTTCTCAAAATTGCTTTGGCTATTTGGGGTCTTTTGTGTTTCCATATAAATTGTTAAATTTTTTGTTGTATTTCTGTGAAAAATGCCAGTGGTAGTTTGATAGGGATTGCATTGAATCTGTAGATTGCTTTGGGTAGTAGAGTCATTTTCACAATGTTAATTCTTCCAATCCAAGAACATAGTATATCTCTCCATCTATTTGTACCATTTTAAATTTCTTTCATCACTGTCTTATAATTTTCTGCATACAGGTCTTATGTCTTCTTAGGTAGGTTTATTCCTAGATATTTTATTCTTTTTGTTGCAATGATAAATGGGAGTGTTTTCCTAATTTCACTTTCAATTTTTCATCATTAGTGTATTTCTGTGAGAGATTTCTGTGTATTAATTTTGTATCCTGCTACTTTACCAAATTTATTGATTAGTTCTTATAGTTTTCTGGTAGCATCTTTAGGATTCTCTATGTATAGTATCATGTCATCTGCAAACAGTGACAGTTTTACTTCTTCTTTTCCAATTTGTATTCCTTTTATTTCTTTTCTTCTCTGATTGCTGTGGCTAAAACTTCCAAAACAATGTTGAATGAGAGTGGTGAGAGTGGGCAACCTTGTCTTGTTCCTGATCTTAGTGGAAAAGGTTTCAGTGTTTCACCATTGAAGATGATGTTGGCTGTGGGTCTGTCATATATTACCTTTATTATGTTGAGGAAAGTTCCCTCTGTGCCCACTTTCTCAAGGGTTTTTATCATAAATTGGTGTTGAATTTTGTCAAATGCTTTCTCTGCATCTATTGAGATGATCATATGGTTTTTCTCTTTCAATTTGTTAATATGGTGTATCACATTGATTGATTTGCATACAGTGAAGAACACTTGCATTCCTAGGATAAACCCCACTTGATCATGTTGTATGATCCTTTTAATGTGCTGCTGGATTCTGTTTGCTAGTATTTTGTTGAGGATTTTTGCATCTATGTTCATCAGTGATATTGGCCTGTAGTTTTCGTTTTTGTGACATCTTTGTCAGGTGTTGGTATCAGGATGATGGTGGCCTTGTAGAATGAGTTTTGGAGTGTTCCTCCCTCTGCAATATTTGGGAAGAGTTTGAGGATAGGTGTTATCTCTTCTCTAAATGTTTGATAGAATTCGCCTGTGAAGCCATCTGGTCCTGGGCTTTTGTTTGTTGGAGGATTTTATTTTTTTAACATCTTTATTAGAGTATAATTGCTTTACAGTGGTGTGTCAGTTTCTGCTTTATAACAAAGTGCATCAGTTATACATGTACATATGTTCCCATATCTCTTCCCTCTTGCATCTCCCTCCCTCCCACCCTCTTTATCCCACCCCGCTAGATTGTCTAGCAGTTATGCGGGTGCTTCCCACTAGGTATCTATTTTAAGTTTGATAGTGTAAATATGTCCATGCCACTCTCTCACTTTGTCCCAGCTTAACTTCCCCACTCTCCGTTTCCTCAAGTCCATTCTCTAGTAGGTCTGCATCTTTATTCCCATTTTGCACCTAGGTTTGTTGGAACATTTTTAATCACAGTTTCAATTTCAGTGCTTGTGATTTGTCTGTTCATATTTTCTCTATCTTCCTGGTTCAGTCTCAGAAGGTAATACATTTCTAAGAATTTGTCCATTGCTTCCAGGTTGTCCATTTTATTGGTATAGAGTTGCTTGTAGTAATCTCTCATGACCATTTGTATTTCTGCAGTGTCAGTTGTTACTTCTCCTTTTTCATTTCTAGTTTTATTGATTTGAGTCTTCTCCCTTTTTTTCTTGATGAGTCTGGCTAATGTTTTATCAATTTTGTTTCCCTTCTCAAAGAACCAGGTTTTAGTTTCATTGATCTTTGCTATCATTTCCTTCATTTATTTATTTATTATTTTTGGCTGTCTTGGGTCTTCGTTTCTGTGTGAGGGCTCTCTCTATTGCGGCCTCTCTTGTTGTGGAGCGCAGGCTCCAGACTCGCAGGCTCAGTAATTGTGGCTCACAGGCTCAGTTGCTCTGGGGCATGTGGGATCTTCCCAGACCAGGGCTCGAACCCATGTCCCCTGCATCGGCAGGCAGATTCTCAACCACTGCACCACCAGGGAAGCCCTTCTTCATTTCTTTTATATTTATTTCTGTTCTGATATTTATGATTTCTTTCATTCTGCTAACTTTGGGGTGTTTTTGTTCTACTTTCTCTAATTGCTGTATGTGTAAGGTTAGGTTGTTTATTTGAGATGTTTCTTGTTTCTTAAGGTAGGATTGTATTGCTATAAACTTCTCTCGTAGAACTGCTTCTGCGGCATCCCATGGGTTTTGGGTTGTCATTTTTTCATTTTCGTTGGTTTCTAGGTATTTTTTTACTTCCTCTTTGCCTCAGTGATCTCTTGGTTATTAAGTAGTATGTTGTTTAGCCTCCATGTGTTTGTATTTTTTACAGATTTTTTCATGTAATTGATACCTAGTCTTATAGTGTTGTGGTCAGAAAAGATACTTGAACGATTTCAATGTTCTTAAATTTACCAAGGCTTGATTTGTGACCCAAGGTATGATATATCCTGGAGAATGTTCCATGAGCACCTGAGAAGAATGTGTATTTTGTTGTTTTTGGATGGAATGTCCTATAAATATCAATTAAGTCCATCTTGATTAATGTATCATTTAAAGCTCTGTTTCCTTATTTATTTTCATTTTGGATGATCTGTCCTTTGGTGAAAGTGGGGTGTTAAAATCTCCTATTGTGATTGTGTTCCTGTCAATTTCCCCTTTTATGGCTGTTAGTATTTGCCTTATGTATTGAGGTGCTCCTATGTTGGGTGCATAAATATTTTCAATTGTTTTATCTTCTCCTTGGATCAATCCCTTGACCATTATGTAGTGTCCTTCTTTGTCTCTTGTAATAGTCTTTATTTTAAACTCTATTTTGTCTGATATGATAATTGGTATTCTAGGTTTCTTTTGGTTTCCATTTGCATGGAATATCTTTTTCCATCCTCTCACTTTCAGTCTGTATGTGTCCCTAGGTCTGAAGTGGGTATCTTGTAGACAGCATATATATGGGTCTTGTTTTTGTCTCCATTCAGCCAGTCTGTGTCTTTTGATGGGAGCATTTAATCCACTTACATTTAAGGTAATTATTGATATGTACGTTCCTTTTCCCATTTTCTTAATTGTTTTGGGTTTGTTATAATAGGTCTTTTCCTTCTCTTCTGTTTCTCGCCTAGAGAAGATCCTTTAGCATTTGTTGTAAAGCTGGTTTGGTGGTGCTGAACTCTCTCAGCTTTAGCTTGGCTGTAAAGGTTTTAATTTCTCCATCAAATCTGAATGTGATTCTTGCTGGGTAG
Source organism: Lipotes vexillifer (assembly GCF_000442215.2). Taxonomy (NCBI): domain Eukaryota; kingdom Metazoa; phylum Chordata; class Mammalia; order Artiodactyla; family Lipotidae; genus Lipotes; species Lipotes vexillifer. The sequence goes on from NW_006774670.1 coordinate 2,019,309, forward strand.
AGTAATCTTGGTTGCAGGTTTTTCTCCTTCATCACTTTAAATATGTCCTGCCAGTCCCTTCTGGCTTGCAGAGTTTCTGCTGAAAGATCAGCTGTTAACCTTATGGGCATTCCCTTGTGTGCTATTTATTGTTTTTCCCTTGCTGCTTTTAATATGTTTTCTTTGTATTTAATTTTTGACAGTTTGATTAATATGTGTCTTGGCATGTTTCTCCTTGGATTTATCTTGTATGGGACTCTGTGTTCCTGAACTTGATTAACTATTTCCTCTCCCATATTTGGGAAGTTTTCAACCATAATCTCTTAAAATATTTTCTCAGTCCCTTTCTTTTTCTCTTTCTCTTCTGGGACCCCTATAATTCGAATGTTGGTGCATTTAATCTTGTCCCAGAGGTCTCTGAGATTGTCCTCAATTCTTTACATTCTTTTTTCTTTATTCTGCTCTGCAGTAGTTATTTCCACTATTTTATCTTCCAAGTCACTTATCTGTTCTTCTGCCTCAGTTATTCTGTTCTTGATCACTTGTAGAGAATTTTTAATTTCATGTATTGTTTTGTTCATCACTGTTTGTTGGCTCTTTAGTTCTTCTAGGTCCTTGTTAAATGTTTCTTGTATTTTTTTCCATTCTATTTCCATGGTTTTGGATCATCCTTAGTTCATTATTCTGAATTCTTTTTCAGGTAGACTGCCTATTTCCTCTTCATTTGTTAGGTCTGCTGGGTTTTTGCCTTGCTGCTTCATCTGCTTTATGTTTCTCTGTCTTCTCATTTTGTTAACTTACTGTGTTTGGTGTCTCCTTTTTGCAGGTTGCATGTTCGTACTTCCCATTGTTTTTGGTGTCTGTCCCCAGTGGCTAAGGTTGGTTCAGTGGGTTGTGTACCCTTCCTGGTGGAGGGGATAGTGCCTGTGTTCTGGTGGATGAGGCTGGATCTTGTCTTTCTGGTGGGCAGGTCCATGTCTCATGGTGTGTTTTGAGGTTTCTGTGGCCTCATTATGATTTTAGTCATCCTCTCTGCTAATGGATGGGTTTGTGTTCCTGTCTTGCTAGTTGTTTGGCATAGGTTGTCCAGCACTGTAGCTTGCTGGTTATTGAGTGGAGCTGTGTCTTGGCATTGAGATGGAGATCTCTGGGAGATTTTCACTGTTTGATATTACGTGGAGCTGGGAGGTCTCTTGTGGACCAGTGTCCTGGACCTGACTCTTCCACCTCAGAGGCAAAGCCCTGACACCTGGCTGGAGCACAGTGAGCCTGTCATCCACACTGCTCAGAATATAAGGGAGAACAAAAAGAAAGAAACAAAGAAGGAGATAAAGTAATATAGAATTAATAAAGTAAAATAAAATGGTTATTAAAATAAAAAATTATTATTAAAAAAATGTTTACAAAGTAATTAGAAAAAGGAAAGAAGAGAGCAACCAAACCAAAAACCAAATCCACCAATTATAACAAGTGCTAAAATTTATACAGAAAAAAATAAAAATAATAACTGGACAGAGAGAATCCTAGGACAAATGGTAAAACCAAAGGTATACAGACAAAATCACACACAGAAACATACACATACACACTCACAAAAAGAGAAAAAGGGAAAAATACATATGTATCGCTGCTCCCAAAGTCCACCTCCTCAATTTGGGATGATTTGTTGTCTATTCTGGTATTCCACAGATGCAGGGTATATCAAGTTGATTGTGGAGATTTAATCTGCTGCTTCTGAGGCTGCTGGAAAAATTTCCCTTTGTCTTCTTTGTTTGCATAGCTCCCGGGGTTCAGCTTTGGATTTGGACCCGCCACTGAGTGTCGGTCACCTGAGGGCATCTGTTCTTCGCTCAGACAGGATGAGGTTAATGGAGCAGCTGACTCGGAGGCTCTGGCTCACTCAGGCTTAGGGGAGGGAGGGGTACCGATGCCGTGCAAGCCTGCGGCGGGAGAGGCCAGCATGAGTTTGCACCAGCCTGAGGCGCACTGTGCGTTCTCCCAAGGAAGTTGTCCCTGGTCACGGGACCTTGGCAGTGGCGGGTTGCACAGGCTCCAGGGAGGAGAGGTATGGATAGTGACCTGTGCTTGCACACAGGCTTCTTGGTGGCTGCAGCAGCAGCCTTAGCATCTCATGCCCGTCTCTGGGGTCTGTGCTGATAGCTGCGGCTCTCACCCATCTCTGGAGCTCCATTAAGTGGTGCTCTTAATCCCTTCTCCTCGTGCACCAGGAATCAAAGAGGAAAAAGTCTCTTGCCTCTTCGGCAGCTCCAGACTTTTTCCCGGACTCCCTCCCGGCTAGCTGTTGCGTACTAACCCCTTCAGTCTGTGTTCCCGCAGCCAACTCCAGTCCTCTCCCTGGGATCTGACCTCCGAAGCCCGAGCCTCAGCTCTCAGCCCCCACCCATCCAGGCTGGTGAGCAGACAAGCCTCTCCGGCTGGTGAGTGTTGATCGGCACTGATCCTCCGTGCGGGAATCTCTCCACTTTTCCCTCCACACCCTTGTTGCTGTGCTTTTCTCCATGGCTCGGAAGCTTCCCCACCCTGCCACCCGCAGTCTCTGCCCACGAAGGGGCTTCCTAGTGTGTGGAAACCTTTCTTCCTTCACAGCTCCCTCCCACTTGTGCAGATCCCGTTCCTATTCTTTTGTCTCTGTTTTTTCTTTTTTCTTTTGCCCTACCCAGGTACGTGGGGAGTTTCTTGCCTTTTGGGAGGTCTGAGGTCTTCTGCCAGCATTCAGGAGGTGTTCTGTATGAGTTGTTCCCCATGTTGTTGTATTTTTGATGTATTTGTGGGTAGGAAGGTGATCTCTGCGTCTTATTCTTCCGCCGTCTTGAAGCTCTTCCTTACTCACTCTGGACCGCGGTCCCCAGGACATTTGCTGCTTCAACTGCTGTGACCCCTCCAGAGCCGGTAGCCTCAGTGAGGCTGCCCTCCGCTCAGGTTCCGGGGCAGTTTAGTGACCTGTTACCTATTTTATATATAGTAGTGTGTACATCTTAATACCAAACTCCTAATTTATCCCTCCTCCACCCCTTTCCCCTTTGGTAATGATAAGTTTGTTTTCTCTGTCAGTGGGTCTATTTCTGTTTTGTAAATAAGTTCGGTTCTATCTTTTTTTTTTTTTTAGATTCCACATAAGTGGCAACATATGGTATTCATCTTTGGCTTACTTCATTTAGTATGATAATCTCTAGGTCCATCTATGTTGCTACAAATGTCATTATTTAATTCTTTTTTATGACTAATATTCCATTGTGTTTGTGTGTGTATATGTAATATATATTTTATACATATATGCATATATATGTATACTCACATCTTCTTTATCCATTCATCTGTCAGTGGATATTTAGGATGCTTTCATATCTTGCCTCTTGTGATTAATGCTGCTCTGAACATCAGGGTGAATGTATCTTTTCTAATTAGAGTTTTCTTCAGATATATATGGGATTACAGGATCATATGGTAACTCTATTCTTAGTTTTTTAAGGAACCTACATATGATTCTCCATAATGGCTATCCCAATTTACATTCCTGTCAACAGTGTAGGAGAGTTCTTTTTTCTACACACCTTCTTCAGCATTTGATATTTATAGAATTTTTGATGATGGCCATTCTGACCAGAGTGAGGTTATACCTCAGTTTAGTTTTGATTGGTATTTCTCTAACAATTAACAATATTGAGCATCTTTTCATGTTCAAATTAGCCATCTGTATTTGTTGTTTGGAGAAGTGTCTATTTAGGTCCTCTGTCTATTTTTTGCTTGGGTTGTTTGGTTTTTTTATATTGAGCTGTACAAGCTGTTTGTATATTTTGGAAATTAATTCCTTCTTGGTCTCATTGTTTGCAAATATTTTCTCCCATTCCATAGGTTGTCTTTTTGTTGTTTATGGTTTCCTTTGCTGTGCAAAAACTTTTAAGTTTAATTGGTCTCATTTGTTTATTTTTGTTTTCATTACTCTAGAAGATGGATCAAAGAAAGAGCTGTGATTTATGTCAAAAAGTGTTCTGCCTATGTTTTATTCTAGGAGTTCTATAGTGTCCAGACTTACATTTAGGTCTTTAATCCATTCTGAGTTTATTTTATGGTGTTAGAGTGTGTTCTAATTTCATTCTTATACATGTAGCTGTCCAGTTTTCCCAGAACCACTTATTGAAGAGGCTGTCTTTGCTCCAGTGTATATTCTGGCCTCCTTTGTCATAGATTAGGTCACCATACGTGTGTGGGTTTCTGTCTGGGCTTTCTATCCCGTTCCATTGATCTATATTGCTGTTTTTGTGCAAGTACCATACTGTCTTGATTACTGTAGCCCTGTAGTATAGTCTGAAGTTATGGAGCCTGATTCCTCCAGCTCCGTTTCTTTTTCTCTTTTGCTATTTGAGGTCTTTTGTGTTTCCATACAATTGTCAAATTTTTTATTCTAGTTCTGTGAAAAATGCCATTGGTAATTTGATAGGGATTGCATTGAATCTGTAGATTGCTTTGGGTAGTATAGTCATTTTTACAATATTTTTACAATATTGTGTCTTCCAATCCAAGAACATGGTATATCTCTCCATCTGTTTGTGTCGTCTTTGATTTCTTTCATCAATATCTTACAGTTTTCTGCATACGGGTCTTTTACCTCCTTACATAGGTTTATTCCTAGGTATTTTATTCTTTTTGTTGGAGTGGTAAATGTGTTTCCTTAATTTCTCTTTCTGATCTTTTGTTATTAGTGTATAGGAATGCAAGAGATTTCTGTGTATTAATTTTGTATCCTGTGACTTTACTAAGTTTGTTGATTAGCTCTAGTAGTTTTCTGGTGGCATCTTTAGGATTTTCTATGTATAGTAACATGTTATCTGCACACAGTGACAATTTTACTTCTTTTCGAATTTGGATTTCTTATATTTCTTTTTTCTTCTCTGATTGCTGTGGCTAGGTCTTCCAAAACTATGTTGAATAAAAATGGTGAGAGTGGACATCCTTCTCTTGTTCCTGATCATAGAAGAAATGCTTTCAGATTTGCACTGTTGAGAGTGATGTTAGCTGTTGGTTTGTCATATATGGCCTTTATTATGTTGAGGTACGTTCCCTCTGTGCCCACTTTCTTGAGGATTTTTATGATAAATGGGTGTTGAATTTTGTCAAAACTTTTTCTGCGTCTATTGTGATGATCATAAGGTTTTTATTTTTCAATATGTTGATGTGGTGTATCACAGTGATTGATATTGAAAAATCCTTGCATCCATGGGATAAATCACGCTTGATCATGGTGTATGTATGATCCGATTGAATAATTTGGTTTGCTAGTATTTTGTTGAGGATTTTTATGTCTATGTTCATCAGTGATATTGGCCTATAATTTTCCTTTTTTTGTGGTATCTTTATCTCGTTTTGGTACAAGGGTGATGGTGGCCTCATAGAATGTGTTCAGAAGTGTTCCTTCCTCTGCAATTTTTTTTGGAGTAGTTTCAGAAGGATAGGGGTTATCTCTTCTCTAAATACTTGATAGAATTTGCCTGTGAAGCCATCTGGTCCTGGACTTCCTTTTTTTTGGGAGCTTTTTAATCACAGATTCAATTTCAGTATTTGTAATTTGTTCATACTTTCTATTTCTTCCTGGTCCAGTCTTGGGAGATTGTACCTTTCTAAGAACTTGTCTGTTTCTTCTAGTTTGTTCATTTTATTGACATATAGTTGCTTGTAGTAGTCTTTTATCGTCCTTTGTATTTCTGTGGTGTCGGTTCTAAGTTCTCCTTTTTTGTTTCTAATTTTATTGATTTGGGCCCTCTCCCTCTTTTTTCTTGATGAGTCTGTCTAAAGATTTCTCAGTTTTGTTTAACTTTTTAAAGAACTAGTTCCATTAATTTTTTTATTGTTTTCTTTGTTTTTATTTCATTTATTTCTGCTCTGATGTTTATGATTGTTTTCTTCTGCTAACTTTGGGTTTTGTTTGTTTTTCTTTCTTTAGTTGCTTTAGGTGTAAGGTTAGGTTTTTTTATTTGAGATTTTTCTTGTTTCCTGAGGTAACCTTGTATCACTATAAACTTCCATCTTAGAACTGCTTTTGTTTCATCCTGTACATTTTGGATTGTTGTGTTTTCATTTTCCTTTGGCTCTAGGTTTTTTTAAAAAATTTCCTGTTTGGCATTCAGTGATCCAAATGTTATGTCTGTTAACATTTGCTTTATATATTGAGGTGCTCCTATGCTGGGTGTATATATATTTACAATTGTTATATCTTCTTCTTGGATTGATCCCTTGATCATTAGGTAGTGTCCTTCTTTGTCTCTTTTAACAGTCTTTATTTTAAAGTTTGTTTTGTCTGATGTAAGTATTCCTGCTCCAGCTTTCTTTTGATTTCCATTTGCACAGAACACCTTTATCCATCCCCTCACTTTCAGTCTGTATGTGTCTCTAGATCTGAAGTGGGTCTCTTGTAGGCACCATATACACAGGTCTTGTTTTTGATCCATTTAGTCTGTGTCTTTTGGTTGGAGCATTTAATCCATTTACATTTAAGGTAATTATCAATATGTATGTTCTTATTGCCACTTTGTTGTCACGGACTTGTTTTTATAGGGTATTTTTTCTTTCCTCTTCTGTTCTGTTGTGATTTGATGACTATCTTTAGTGTTGTTTGGATACCTTTTTCTTTTTTGTGTTTATATCTATTATACATTTTTGGTTTGCAGTTACCATAAGGTTTTGGTATAGTACTTTGTATATAAACATGGTTGGTTTAGGTTTCTGATCTCTTAATTTAAAATGCATTTCAAGTATCCTGGATTTGTACTCTCCTCAGTCACTGGTTTTGGTATCATATTTGTATGTGGGTTGTTTCCTTCCTTTACTGTATGTTTCCCTTTACCTGTGAGCTTTCCCATTTCATAATTTTCTTATTTCTAGTTGTGACCTTTTCTTTTCCACTTAGAGAAGTTCCTTTAGCATTTTTTGCAAGGCTGGTCTGGTGGTGCTGAATTCTCTTAGCTTTTGCTTGTCTGTAAAGCTTTTGATTTCTTCATTGAATCTGAATGAGCACTTTGCTGGATAGAGTATTCTTGGTTGTGGTTTCTTCCCTTTCAAAACTTTAAATATCATGCAACTCCTTTCCGGCCTTCAGTGTTTCTGCCAAAAAATCAGCTGATAGTCTTATGCGGATTCCCTCGTATGTTGTTGCTTTTCCCTTATTGCTTTTAATATTTTCTTTTTGTTTTTAATCTTTGTCAATTTGATTACTGTGTGTTTTGGCATGTTCATCCTTGGGTTAATCTTGTCTGGGACTCTCTGCACTTCCTGGACTTAGGTGACTGTTTTCTTTCCCATGTTAGGCAAGTTTTCATCTATTATCTCTTCAAATATTTTCTCAGGCTCTTTCTTGCCCTCTTCTCCGTCTGGGACCCCTATATTGTGAATATTAGTGCATTTGACCTTGTCCTAAATGTCTCTTAAGTTGTCCTTATTTCTTTTTATTCTTTTTTCTATATTTTGTTCTGTGGCAGTGATTTCAACCACTCTGTCTTCCAGTTCACTGATCTGTCCTTTTACCTCATTTATTCTACTTTTGATTCCTTCAAGTGTATATTTCAGTTTTTATATTTTTCAACTCTGTTTCATTGTTCTTTGTATTTTCTAACTCTTTGTTAAAAACTCGTAACTTCTCAGTGTGTGCATCCATTCTTTTTCCAAGTTCTTGGATCATCTTTATGCTTATTACTCTGAACTCTTTTGGGTAGATTGCTTATCTCCACTTCACTTAGTTGTTCTTTTGGGGTTTTATCTTGTTCCTTCATCGGGAAGGAACATATTCCTTTGCCGTCTCATTTTGTTTAAATTTTTATTTATGTTTTTATGTTTGTAGTAGTTTTGTTACTTTTCTTGACTTGGAGAAGTAGCCCTCTGTAGGGGATGTCCTATGTGTCCCAGCAATGCCCTCCCCTCTCATCACCCAAGGGCCAGGGACTAGCTGGCCCCAGGGTAGGTTCTGACCTGTGTTTGCAGACTATTCCACAGGCTGTGGGATTGTAGTTTTCTTGCTTCTGGTGTCTGCCTCCTGGTGGATGAGGCTGGTCTAGAGGCTTGTGCAGGCTTACTAGTTGGAGGGGCTGGTGTGTGCCCACTGGTGGGTGGAACTTGGCCCTCTGGTGGGCAGGACTGTGTCAAGGGGTGTGTCTAGAGGTGGCTGTGGGCTCAGGAAGTCTTTAGACAGCCTGTCTGATGATGGGTGGGTCTGTGTTCCTGCACTGTTGGTTATTTGGCCTGAAGCATCCCAGCCCTGAACCCTGCAGGCTCTTGGGTGGGGCTAGGTCTTGGTGCTAATGACCCAAGCAAGGATTTTTGTGTCTGCCTCCAGCAAGAGTTCACATAGATGCACAGTCCTCAATATGTCTGTCACCAGCTTTTATGATCCCAAAGCGAGCCACCACTCTCCCCAGGAGACCCTCTAAGACCAGCAAGTAGGTCAGGCCCAGGCTCCTATGAAGTCACTGCTTTTGCCCTGTATCCTGGTGTGCAAGAGACCTTATGTGCACCCTCAAAGAGTGGAGTTTCTGTTTCCTTCAGTCCTGAGGAATTCCTGCAATCATGCCCCACTCGCCTTCAAAGCCAGATGCTCTGGGGGCTCCTTCTAACACCAGACCCCTAGGCTGGGGAGCCTGATGTGGGGCTCAGAGCTGCCACTCCTGTGGGGGAACTTCTGTGATGTAATTATTCTCCAGTTTGTGGGTTGTCCACTGGATGGTATGGGATTTGATTATATCACAAGTGTGCCCCTCCTACCGTCTTATTGTGGTTTCATCTTTATGTCTTTGGATGTAGAATCTCTTCTTTTGGTAGGTTCCAGTCTTTTTTATCAATGGTTGTTCAGCAGTTAGTTGTGATTTTGGTGTGTTCATGAAAAGAGGTTAGCTCAAGTTCCTTCTAATCTGCCACTTTGTCTCCAGTCCCCAGCTCTGTGACTTCTATTTGGCATTTTTAAATATTTTCAGTCTCTTGTTAAAGTTCTTAGTGTGTTCATACTTTTCCTGAGTTCTCTGAGCATCTTTATGACCATTACTTTGAACTCTTTATAAGGTAAAATACTTACCTCCATTTCATTAAAGTTTTGTTCTGAGGTTTTATTTTGTCTTTCATTTGGAACATATTTCTCTGATTCTTCCTATTTCTTGATTCTCTGTTGGTTTCTATGCATCAGATAAATAGCGACCTCTCCCAGTCTTGAGGAGTAGCCTTGTGTAGGAGATGAAACTTATCTTTCAATCTTGCTGTAACTCTTGATTGTTTTTTGATTGCCCAAGCAGCCCATTTTATTTTTAATGGCTCTCAGGTTGAGGTTGTACTAAGACCTGTCAGTGTCCTAAAGGGGAAGATCTCAGTCAACACCTGGATTCAGGCAGGTGGAAACCAGACCCTCAGGCAGCAGCTTTTTAAGTATGTAAATATACACCATCTTATGGGACCACAAACATAATCCCTGCTGGCCACCAGAGCCAGGTGATCTGTAGGTATCTCCTGGGTGGCAGTTGCAAAAATCAGGGTTTTCAAAACTAGATGTTTTGGTGGCTCATCTCCCAAGTGCAGGTCGTAAAAGTTGGGTTACCTGACTCAAAAAGTTCAAACACTTTGTTCTTTATGGAGAAGTTCTGGGTTTTGAGTTCCTTCCCAATTGTGGGTTGCCACACTGAGGATGGGGTATATTGGTGAGATTGGGTCCCAACCTCTCCTATTCATTTTGATGTGGTCTTTTCTCATTCACCAGATGCATAGGAATTGCTCAATTTATAGGGTTTTTTGTGCCATATGTAGCTGCAGATTCAGTGCGTTCATGGGAGAAGGTGAGCCCAGAATCTTCCTGTGATGCCATCTTGAGCCAGATCCCTCTCGCCATACTCTTCTTTTTTTTAATAGATCTTTATTGGAGTATAATTGCTTCACAATACTGTGTTAGTTTCTGTTGTACAACAAAGTGAATCAGCCATATGCATACATATATCCCCTCCCTCTTGAGCCTCCCTCCCACCCTCCCTATCCCACCCCTCTAGGAAGTCACAAAGCACGGAGCTGATCTCCCTATGCTATACTGCTGCTTCCCACTAGCTATTTTACATTTGACAGTATATATATTGTGATGCTACTCTCACTTTGCCACAGCTTCCCCCTCCCAACCCCGTGTCCTCAAGTCCATTCTCTACATCTACATCTTTATTCCTGCCCTGCCACTAGGTTCATCAGTACCTTTTTTTTTTTTTTTTTAGAATCCATGTATATGCATGGAATCCATGTTAGCATATGGTATTTGTCTTTCTCTTTCTGACTTACTTCACTCTGTATGACAGACTCTAGGTCCATCCACCTCACTACAAATAACTCAATTTCGTTTCTTTTTATGGCCGAGTAATATTCCATTGTATATATGTGCCACATCTTCTTTATCCATTCATCCAATGATGGACACTTAGGTTGCTTCCATCTCCTGGCTATTCTAAATAGAGCTGCAATGAACATTTTGTTACATGACTCTTTTTGAATTATGGTTTTCTCAGGGTTATGCCCAGTAGTGGGATTGCTGGGTCATATGGTAGTTCTGGTTTTAGTTTTTTAAGGAACCTCCATACTGTTCTCCATAGTGGTTGTATCAATTTACATTCCCACCAACAGTGCAGGAGGGTTCCCTTTTCACCACACCCTTTCCAGCATTTATTGTTTTTAGATTTTTTGATAATGGCCATTCTGATTGGCATAAGGTGATACCTCATTGTAGTTTTTTTTTTTTTTTGCAGTTCACGGGCCTCTCACTGTTGTGGCCTCTCCCGTTGCAGAGCACAGGCTCTGGACGCACAGGCTCAGGTGCCATGGCTCATGGGCCCAGCCACTCCATGGCATGTGGGATCTTCCTGGACCGGGGCATGAACCTGTGTCCCCTGCATCGGCAGGTGGACTCTCAACCACTGAGCCACCAGGGAAGCCCCTCATTGTAGTTTTGATTTGCATTTCTCTAATAATTAGTGATGTTGAGCATTTTTTCATGTGCTTCTTGGCCATCTGTATGTCTTTGGTGAAATGTCTATTTAGGTCTTCCACCCATTTCTTAATTGGATTGTTTGTTTTTTGATATTGAGCTCCATGAGCTGTTTGTATATTTTGGAGATTAGTTTATGGTTCATCTTGTTTATGGTTTCATTGCTGTGCAAAAGCTTTTAAGTTTAATTAGTTCCCATTTGTTTATTTTTTCATTATTCTAGGAGGTGCGTCACAAAAGATCTTGCTGTGGTTTATGTCAAAGAGTGTTTTTCCTGTGTTTTTCTCTAAGAGTTTTATAGTGTCTGGTCTTACATTTAGGTCTCTAATCCATTTTGAGTTTATTTTTGTGTATGGTGTTAGGTAATGTTCTAATTTCATTCTTTTGCATGTAGCTGTTCAGTTTTCCCAGCACCACTTATTGAAGAGGCTGTCTTTTCTCCATTGTATGTTCTTGCCTCCTTTGTTGTAAATTGGGTCACCATATGTGTGTGGGTTTATCTCTAGGCTTTCTATCCTGTTCCATTGATCTATATTTCTGTTTTTGTGCCAGTACCATACTGTTTGGATCACTTGGTAGTACAGTCTGAAGTCAGGGAGCATGATTCCTCCAGGTGCATTTTTCTTTCTCAGGATTGCTTTGGCTCTTTGGTTTTTTTTGTGTTTCTATAGAAATTGTAAAATTTTTTGTTCTAATTCTGTGAAGAATGCCATTGGTAGTTTGATAGGGATCGCATTGAATTGGTAGATTGCTTTGGGTTGTATAGTCATTTTAACAATACTGATTCTTCCAATCCAAGAACATGGTATAAATTTCCATCTGTTTATGTCATCTTTGATTTCTTTCATCAGTATTTTATAGTTTTCTGAGTACAAGTCTTTCTCCTCCTTAGGTAGGTTTATTCCTAGGTATTTAATTTATTTTGTTGTGATGATAAATGGAATTTTTTCCTTAATTTCTCTTTCTGACTTTTTGTTATTAGTATATAGGAATGCCAGAGATTTCTGTGCATTAACTTTGTATCCTGCAACCTTACCAAATTCATTGACTAGTTCTAGTAGTCTTTTGGTGTCATCTTTAGGATTTTCTAGGTATAGTATCATGTCATCTGCAGACAGTTACAGTTTTACTTTTTCTGTTCCAATTTGTAGTCTTTTTATTTATTTTTTTCCTCTGATTGAGGTGGTTAGAACTTCCAAAATTATGTTGAATAAGAGTGGACATCCTTGTCTTGTTCCTGATCTTAGTAGAAATGCTTTCAGTTTTTCACCATTGAGAATGATGTTTGCTGTGGGTTTGTCATATATGGTCTTTATTATGTTGAGGTAGGTTCCTTCTATGCCCATTTTCTGGAGAGTTTTTATTGTAAATGGGTGTTGAATTTTGTCAAAAGCATTTTCTGCATCTACTGAGATGATCATATGGTTTTTATTCCTTAATTTGTTAATGTGGTGTATCACATTCGATTTATGTATATTGAAGAATCCTTGCATCCCTGGGTTAAATCCTACTTGATCGTGGTGTATGATCCTTTCAGTGTGCTGTTGGATTCTGTTTGCTAGTATTTTGTTCAGGATTTTGCATCTATATTCATCAGTGATATTGGTCTATAATTTTCCCTTTTTGTGATATCTTTTTCTCATTTTGGTATCAGAATGATGGTGACTTTGTAGAATGATTTTGGGAGTGTTCCTCCCTCTGCAATTTTTTGAGAAGAGTTTGAGAAGGATCAGTGTTAGCTCTTCTCTAAATGTTTGATAGAATTTGCCTGTGAAGACATCTGGTCCTGGACTTTTGTTTGTTGGAAGACTTAATTACAGTTACAATTTCAATACTTGTGATAGGTCTATTTATATTTTCTAATTCTTCCTGGTTCAGTCTTAGAAAATTGTACCTTTCCAAAAATTTGTCCATTTCTTTGTGGGTGTCCATTTTACTGGCACATAGTTGTTTGTAGTATTCTCTTGTAATCCTTTGTATTTCTTTGGTATCAGTTGTGATTTCTCCTTTTTCATTTCTAATTTTATTGATTTGTGTGCTCTCCCTTTTTTTCTTGCTGTAGGGTTTATCAATTTTGTTTATCTTCTCAAAGAACCAGCTTTTAGTTTTATTGATCGTTCCTATTGTTTTCTTCATTTCTATTTCATTTATATCTGCTCTGATTTTTAAGATTGCTTGCCTTCTACTGACTTTGGGTTTTCATTGTTTTTCTTTCCCTAGTTGTTTTCAGTGTAGGATTAGATTGTTTACTTGAGATTCTTCTTGTCTTGAGGTGAGATTGAATTGCCATAAACTTCCCTATTAGAACTGCTTTTGGTGCATCCCAAAGGTTTTGGTTCATTGTGTATTCATTGTCATTTGTTTCTATGCATTTTAAAATTTTCTTCTTTGATTTATTCAGTGATCTCTTGGTTACTTAGTAGTGCACTGTTTAGCCTACATGTGTTTGTGTATTTTTACAGTTTTTTTTCCTGTAATTGATTTCCAGTCTCATAGTGTTGTGGTCAGAAAAGAGGTTTGATACAATTTCAATTTTCTTAAATTTTCCAAGGCTTGATTTGTGACCCAAGATGTGATCTATCCTGGAGAATGTTCCATGTGCACTTGAGAAGAAAGTGTTTTCTGCCACTTTCAGGTGGAATGTTCTATAAATATCAATTAAATCTATGTGTTCTATTGTGTCATTTAAAACTTGTGTTTCCTTATTTATTTTCTCTTTGGATGATCTGTTCATTGGTGTAAGTGGGGTGTTAAAGTCCCCTACTATTATTGTGTTACTGTCAATTTCTCCTTTCATCATTGTTAGCATTTGCCTTATGTATTGAGGTGCTCCTATGTTCAGTCATAAACATTTATATTTGTCATATCTTCTTGGATTGATCCTCTGATCATTATGTAGTGTCCCTCCTTATCTCTTGCAACAGTCTTTATTTTAAAGTCTATTTTATCTGATATGAGTATTGCTACTCCAGCTTTCTTTTGATTTCCATTTGCATGGAATATCTTTTTGCGTCCCTTCACTTTCAGTCTGTATGTGTCTGTAGGTCTGAAGTGGGTTTCTTGTAGACAGCATATATATGGCTCTTGTTTTTGTATCCATTCAGCCAGTCTGTGTCTTTTGGTTGGGGCATTTAATCCATTTACATTCAAGGTTATTATCAATATGTATGTTCCTATAACCTTTTTCTTAATTGTTTTGGGTTTGTTTTGTGGGTCTTTCTCTTCTGTTGTTTTTCCCGCTTAGAGAAGTTTCTTTAGCATTTGTTGTAAAGCTGGTTTGGTGGTGCTGAATTCTCTTAGCTTTTGGTTATCTGAAAAGCTTTTGATTTCTCCATAAAATCTGAATGAGATCCTTGCTGGGTATAGTAATCTTGGTTGTATGTTTTTCTCTTTCATCACTTTAAATATAACCTGCCACTCCCTTCTGCCCTGTAGAGTTTCTGCTGAAAAATCAGCAGATAACCTTATGGGGATTCCTTTGTATGTTATTTTTTGTTTTTCCCTTGCTGCTTTTAATATTTTTTCTTTGAATTTAGTTTTTGTTAGTTTTGTTAATATGTGCCTTGGTGTGTTTCTCCTAGGGTTTATCCTGTATGGGACTCTTTGTGCTTCCTGGACTTGGGTGACTATTTCCTTTCCCATGTTAGGGAAGTTTTCCATTGTAATCTCTTCAAATATTTTCTCAGACCCTTTTTTTTCTTTTTCTGGGGCCCCTATAATTTGAATATTGATGCATTTAGTGTTGTCCAAGAGGTCTCTGAGATTATCTTCAATTCTCTTCATTCTTTTATCTTTATTCTGCTCCTTGGCCGTTATTTCCACCATTTTGTCTTCCAGCTCACTTATTTGTTCTTCTGCTTCAGTTATTCTGCTATTCCTTCCTTCTAGTGTATTTTTCATTTCAGTTATTGCATTGTTCATCTCTGTTTTTTCTTTAGTTCTTCTAGATCTTTGTTAAACATTTCTTGTATTTTCTCAATCCATGCTTCCATTTTATTTCTGAGATTCTGGATCATCTTTACTATCATCACTGAATTCTTTTTCAGGTAGATTGCCTTTTTCCTCTTCATTTATTTGGTCTTGTAGGTTTTTACATTGCTTCTTCATCTGTGACATATATTTTTCTCTCTCTTTTTTTTTTTTTTTGATTGGGATTGTGTTCCTACCTTACTGGTTGTTTGACCTGAGGCTTCCAACACTGGAGTTTGTCAGCTGTTGCATAGAGTTGGGTCTTCGTGCCGAGATGAAGACCCCCGGGAAACCTCACTCCAATTAATATTCCCTGTAGTCTGAGGTTCTCTGTTAGTCCAGTGGTCTGGACTCGGAGCTCCCACTGCAAGAGCTTCAGCCCGACCCCTGGCTCATGAACTAAGATTCCACAAGTTGCATCAGGTGGCAAAAAAAAAAAAAAGGAACAGTAACAAGGTATAAAATAAAATGTCACTAGGAAACTAACAGATATGTTAGAAAGAATATAAAAATAAAAATGTAGATGAAACAACAACCACAAGGTAAAATAGAACCACAGCGGTAAAAAGAGGAGGAAGAAAAAAAAAGAAAGTTGAAAAGTCCTTTGTTGTGGAGGGCAGGGCCTAAGCAAGGGTGGGTTTTGGGTGGTGGACGGGGCCTATGCTTAGGACCCAGAAAGCTGGAAACAGGTGTGGGGGGTCTGGCTTATGCTCAACAGAACAGAAAGGGACCAGGTATGCCTCTGGTCTCAGAGGGTGGGAGACCCCACCTGGGAGTGCAGCATGTGGGTGGGGCAAATGTCCTCCATTCCTGTCCTTCTCCCAGAGAGACCCTCCTTCTTGCCTCTCCTGATCTCCCCTGCCTCCCTCCAATGCCCCAAGTACCCATGTGGCTGTAGGGGGCTTTGAAAGGAGGGGAACCTGGCCTGAGAGCTCAGCAGGCTTCCTGGGCCTATGTGGTGGGGCACATGCTCTCTGCTCTTTCTCTTGATCCTCTGGTCCTGGGGGGCCCCTCCCACCTGCCTCTCCTTTTCTCTCCCGGCCTCCCTCCTATGCTCTCAGGACCAACGTGGCCTGGAGGGCACCTCTGAGGATGTAGGACCCAGCCTGAGAACCAGGCAGACTTCCTCTGACCACTGGGCCGGGGATATGCTGGGCACACACCTCCCTGATCTGAGCCCCCAAGGGTCCCTCCAGGCATGTGAACCCCTCCTCCCTCTTATCCACTCCTCAGGGATGCTGGTCCAGTCTGGCCTCCACTTTTTCTCCCCCATCAATCCCCCCACATCCAACACGTTTGCTTCGGTGTTCCTCCCATCTCCTTGGGTGTCGAGGTCCCCCAGCAGCATCCTGCAGGTGCTCTAGTAGTGGGGAGACATGAACTCCGTGTCTTCCCACACCGCCATCTTGACTCCACCCCCTCATCATACTCTTAACCATAACCATGCTTCATTTCCATGCTTTGTGACAACACTTTGTCCCCTTTCCCTTAAAACAAATTTATTTTGTAACACGACCCCTATGTCTGAGGCCTTTGGAATGAAATTATTCTGAGTCTCCCCAAATGTTCTTGACTCAGCAAGTCACTATAATAAAAGAGATTGGCAGGCCTTGAGAGAGCTGCCTTAAAGAAGGGCATGGATGCTAAGAAGCAGATAAGGATGGAACAGCTCTGAGTACAAACTTTACACCTTAACACAGATTAACTCAGGAGAAATTTGTGTAGGGGAAAAACTAGGCAGCCAAGAGATGAACAAGGAAGAAAAGGAAACTGAATTATGAAAGAGGTAATAGAATCTCCATTTAGGGAAAGTTTTTAAAGAAGATTTAGACTCCTAGCTAGAAGGATTTTTTATGAAAAAGTGGATGAGACAAAATGTACAAATGTACTCCTGTGATTACCCTTGGATGAAAAAAGAACAATTTAGTTAAAATTGGTGTGTAATTTTAGCATTTGCAAGTTGAATCCTATTGTGATTATAAAATAGATTTTTTTTCTATTTGTTTACTTTCTTATTCTTTCCAGTGACATTCAAAAAGGTGGCCAACAGAGTAAGGGGAGATTAGAGGTTGAGCAGAAGAAAATAGTTGTGTTGCACAAATTTGTCCATGTAGAACCAAAATACACAAGATGCTTATTCTTTGCAAAAATACCAAGATCTTGGGAGTCTCCAAAGTAAAGATCTAGTAGTAGACTGCTTATATTTTTCCAACATGTAGCATATGAAAATAAAACATTTATGAGGCTTTTTACATGCACGTTAATTATCTAAAATTAGACACACTAAGAGTGGGCCATTAAGTGCTGATTAGATAATGATATTATGAGTTTGGACAGCATTGGTAATAGGGAACTAAGTTTACTTCCAAAGGGAAGAGAGGTCATTAAATTTTTAATTTGTTTCTCAACAGTTCAATTATAACATGCCTAGTGTGCTGGACATGAACCCTAAGGGACTTAACACAATTATGGGAATTTTCCAATGAACAATGAATCTTTCTCTCTTGTGTTTATTTTCTTATAAGATTAGGTATTTGTAACTCTTTTGGATCATTCCTGGCTCTCAAATATTTCATAATGTCTCTCTTCCACTTCCTATACTCTTTCCATTCCTTAGATACATGACAAGATTACCTCAAATAATGAGAACTATTTATTTTGCTGGGGAAAAAACCCTTCAAGTATGCCTTTTAAATATGGTTCACTAGATGCCTAATCAGTGTCTCATATGAGGATATCAAGCTAATGGCTTCCTCTGGTCAAGAATTCATTGACCACTTACTTAATAATGCATGGTCTTCATTTGATCCTTCTCTCTTAAAAGTTTTTTTTTTAAACGTTTTTATTGGAGTATGATTGCTTTACAATGGTATGTTAGTTTCTGCTTTATAACAAAGTGAATACGTTATACATAAACATATATACCCATATCCCTTCCCTCTTGCATCACCCTACCTCCCACCCTCCCTATCCCACCCGTCTAGGTGGTCAGAAAGCACAGAGCTGATCTCCCTGTGCTATGGACTGCTTCCCACTAGTCATCTATTTTACATATGGTAGTGTATATATATCCATATATACACTACCACTCTCTCACTTTCTCCCTGCTTAGCCTTCTCCCTCCCCGTGTCCTCAAGTCCATTCTTTAGTAGGTCTGCATTTTTATTCCTGTCTTGCACCTAGGTTCTACATGACCTTTTTTTTTTTTTTTAAGATTCCATATATATGAGTTAGCGTACAGTATTTGTTTTTCTCCTTCTGACTTATTTCACTCTGTATGACACACTCTAGGTCCAACCACCTCATTACAAATAGCTCGGTTTCATTTCTTTTAATGGCTGAGTAATATTACATTGTATATATGTGCCAAATCTTCTTTACCCATTCATCTGTTGATGGACACTTAGGTTGCTTCCATGTCCGGGCTGCTGTAAATAGAGCTGCAGTGAACAATGTGGTACATGACATTTTGTGAATTATGGTTTACTCAGGGTATATGCCCAGTAGTGGGATTGCCAGGTCGTATGGTAGTTCTATTTCTAGTTTTTCAAGGAACCTCCATACAGTTCTCCATAGTGGTTGTAACAATTTACATTCCAACCAACAGTGTATGAGGGTTACCTTTTCTCCACACCCTCTCCAGCATTTATTGTTTCTAGATTTTTTGATGATGGCGATTCTGAATGGTGTGAGATGATATTTCATTGTAGTTTTGATTTGAATTTCTCTAATGATTAATGATGTTGAGAATTCTTTCATGTGTTTGTTGGCAGTCTGTATATCTTCTTTGGAGAAATGTCTATTTAGATCTTCTGCCCATTTTTGGATTGGGTTGTTTGTTTTTTTGTTATTGAGCTGCATGAGCTGCTTGTAAATTTTGGAGATTAATCCTTTGTCAGTTGCTTCATTTGCAAGTATTTTCTCCCATTCTGAGGGTTGTCTTTTGGTCTTGTTTATGGTTTTCTTTGCTGTGCAAAAGCTTTGAAGTTTCATTTGGTCCCATTTGTTTATTTTTGTTTTTATTTCCATTTCTCTAGCTGGTGGGTAAAAAAGGATCTTGCTGTGATTTATGTCAGAGTGTTCTGCCTATTTTTTCCTCTAAGAGTTTTATAGTGTCTGGCCTTACATTTCGGTCTTTAATCCATTTTGAGCTTATTTTTGTGTATGGTGTTAGGGAGTGTTCTAATCTCATACTTTTACATGTACCTGTCCAGTTTTCCCAGCACCACTTATTGAAGAGGGTGTCCTTTCTCCACTGTGCATTCCTCCCTCCTTTATCAAAGATAAGGTGACCATATGTGCCTGGGTTCATCTGTGGGCTTTCTATCCTGTTCCGTTAATCTATATTTCTGTTTTTGTGCCAGTACCACACTGTCTTGATTACTGTAGCTTTGTAATATAGTCTGAAGTCAGGGAGCCTGATTCTTCCAGCTCCGTTTTTCATTCTCAAGTTTCCTTTGGCTGTTCGGGGTCTTTGGTGTTTCCATACAACTTGTGAAATTCTTTGTTCTAGTTCTGTGAAAAATGCCAGTGGTAGTTGGATAGGGATTGCATTGAATCTGTAGATAGCTTCGGGTAGTAGAATCATTTTCACAATGTTGATTCTTCCAATCCAAGAACATGGTGTATCTCTCCATCTATTTGTACCATCTTTAATTTCTTTCATCAGTGTCTTATAATTTTCTGCATACAGGTCTTTTGTCTTCTTAAGTAGGTTTATCCCTAGATATTTTATTCTTTTTGTTGCAGTGGTAAATGGGAGTGTTTTCTTGATTTCACTTTCATATTTTTCATCATTAGTGTATAGGAATGCCAGAGATTTCTGTGCATTAATTTTGTATCCTGCTACTTTACCAAATTCATTGATTAACTCTAGTAGTTTTCTGGTAGCATCTTTAGGATTCTCTATGTATAGTATCATGTCATCTGCAAACACTGACAACTTTACTTCTTCTTTTCTGATTTGGATTCCTTTTATTTCCTTCTCTTCTGTGATTGCTGTGGCTAAAACTTCCAAAACAATGTTGAATGAGAGTGGTGAGAGTGGGCAACCTTGTCTTGTTCCTGATCTTAGTGGAAATGGTTTCACTTTTTCAGCATTGAGGATGATGCTGGCTGTGGGTTTGTCATATATGGCCTGTATTATGTTGACGAAAGTTCCCGCTATGCCTACGTTTTGCAGGGTTTTTATCATAAATGGGTGTTGACTTTTTTTGAAAGCTTTCTCTGCATCTATGGAGATGATCATATGGCTTTTCTCCTTCAATTTGTTAATATGGTGTATCATGTTGATTGATTTCCGTATATTGAAGAGTCCTTGCATTCCTGGGATAAACCCCACTTGATCATGTTGTATGATGCTTTTTATGTGCTGTTGGATTCTGTTTGCTAGTATTTTCTTGAGGATTTTTGCATTTATGTTCATAAGCAATATTGGCCTGTAGTTTTCTTTTTTTGTGACATCCTTGTCTGGTTTTGGTATTAGGGTGATGGTGGCCTCGTAGAATGAGTTTGGGAGTGTTCTTCCCTCTGCTATATTTTGGAAGAGTTTGAGAAGAATAGGTGATAGTTCTTCTCTAAATGTTTGATAGAATTCGCCTGAGAAGGCTTGTGTTCTTGGGCTTTTGTTTGTTGGAAGATTTTTAATAACAGTTTCCATTTCAGTGCTTGTGATTGGACTGTTCATATTTTCTATTTCTTCCTGATTCAGTCTTGGCAGATTGTGCATTTCTAAGAATTTGTCCATTTCTTCCATGTTGTCCATTTTATTGGCATAGAGTTGCTTGCAATAATCTCTCATGATCTTTTGTATTTCTGCAGTGTCAGTTGTTACTTCTCCTTTTTCATTTCTAGTTCTGTTGATTTGAGTCTTCCCCTTTTTTTCTTGATCAGTCTGGCAACGCTTTATCAATTTTGTTTCTCTTCTCAAAGAACGAGCATTTAGTTTTATTGATCTTTGCTATCGTTTACTTCATTTCTTTTTTATTTATTTCTGATCTGATATTTTTGATTTCTTTCATTCTGCTAACTTTGGGGTGTTTTTGTTCTACTTTCTGTAATTGCTGTATGTGTAAGTTGAGGTTTCTTATTTGAGATGTTTCTTGTTAAGTTAGGATTGTATTGCTATAAACTTCCGTCTTAGAAGTGCTTTTGCTGCATCCCATAGGTTTTGGGTCTTTTTTTTTTTTCATTTTCATTTGTTTCTAGGTATTTTTTTATTTCCTCTTTGTTTTCTTCAGTGATCTCTTGGTTATTTAGTAATGTATTGTTTAGCCTCCATGTATTTGTGTTTTTTACGTTTTTTCCCCTGTAATTGATTTCTAACTTTATAGCATTGTGGTCAGAAAAGATGCTTGATATGATTTCAGTCTTCTTAAATTTACTGAGGCTTGATTTGTGACCCAAGATGTGATCTAAACTAGAGAATGTTCCATGCACGCTTGAGAAGAAAGTGTAAGCTGCTGTTTTTGGATGGAATGTCCTCTAAATATCAATTAAATCTATCTGGTCTGTTGTGTCACTTGAAGCTTGGGTTTCCTTTTTAATTTTCTGTCTGGATGATCTGTCCATTGGTGTAAGTAAGGTGCTAAAGTCCCTCACTATTATTGTGCTATTGTCGATTTCCTCTTTTATAGCTGTTAACAGTTGCCTTATGTATTGAGGTGCTCCTATTTTGGGTGCATATATATTTATAATTGTTATATCTTCTTCTTGGATCAATCCCTTGATCATTATGTAGTGTCTTTCTTTGTCTCTTGTAATAATGTTTATTTTAAAGTCTATTTTGTGTGATATGAGAATTGCTACTCCAGCTTTCTTTTGGTTTCCACTTGCATGGAATATCTTTTTGCATCCCCTCACTTTCACTCTGTATGTGTCCCTAGGTTTGAAGTGGGTCTCTTGTAGACAGCATATATATGCATCTTGTTTCTGTATCCATTCAGCCAGTCTGTGTCTTTTGATGGGAGCATTTAATCCATTTACATTTAAGGTAATTATTGATTTGTATGTTCCTATTCCTATTTTCTGAATTGTTTTGTGTTTGTTATTGTAGGTCTTTTCCTTCTCTTGTGCTTCTTGCCTAGAAAAGTCCCTTTAGCATTTGTTGTAAAGCTGGTTTGGTGGTGCTGAGCTTTCTCAGCTGTTGCTTGTATGTAAAGATTTTAATTTCTCCATCAAATCTGAATGAGATCCTTGCTGGTTAAAGTAATCTTGGTTGTAGGTTTTTCACCTTCATCACTTTAAATATGTCATGCCAGCCCCTTCTGGCTTGCAGAGTTTCTGCTGCAATATCAGCTGTTAAGCTTATGGGGATTCCCTTGTGTGTTATTTGTTGTTTTTCTCTTGCTGCTGTTTTCTTTGTATTTAATTTTTGACAGTTTGATTAATATTTGTCTTGGCGTGTTTCTCCTTTGATTTATCCTCTATGGGACTCTCTGTGCTTCCTGGACTTAATTAATTATTTCCTTTCCCGTATTAGGGAAGTTTTCATCTATAATCTCTTCAAATATTTTCTCAGTCCCTTTTTCTCTTCTTCTTCTGGGACCCCTATAAGTCGAATGTTGGTGCGTTTAATGTCCCAGAGATCTCTGAGAGTGTCCTCAGTTCTTTTCATTCTTTTTTCTTTATTCTGCTCTGCAGTAGTTATTTCCACTGTTTTATCTTCCAGGTCACTTATCCGTTCTTCTGCCTCATTTATTCTGCTATTGATCCCTTCTAGAGTACTTTTAATTTCATTTATTGTTTTATTCATCATTGCTTGTTTCCTCTTTATTTCTTCTAGGTCCTTGTTAAATGTTTCTTGCATTTTCTCTTTTCTATTTCCAAGATTGTGGATCATCTT
Source organism: Lipotes vexillifer (assembly GCF_000442215.2). Taxonomy (NCBI): domain Eukaryota; kingdom Metazoa; phylum Chordata; class Mammalia; order Artiodactyla; family Lipotidae; genus Lipotes; species Lipotes vexillifer. The sequence continues at coordinate 2,042,105 of NW_006774670.1, forward strand.
TACTATCATTATTCTGACTTTTTTTCTGGTAGACTGCCTATTTTCTCTTTATTTGTTAGGTCTGGTGGGTTTTTATCTTGCTCCTTCATCTGCTGTGTGTTTCTCTGTCTTCTCATTTTGCTTAACTTACTGTGTTTAGGGTCTCCTTTTTGCAGGCTGCAGGTTCATAGTTTTCATTGTTTTTGGTGTCTGTCCCCAGTGGCTCAGGTTGGTTCAGTGGGTTGTGTAGGCTTCCTGGTGGAGGGGAGTAGTGCCTGTGTTCTGGTGGATGAGGCTGGATCTTGTCTTTCTGGTGTTCAGGTCCACGTCTGGTGGTGTGTTTTGGGGTGTTTGTGGCCTTATTATGATTTTAGGCAGCCTCTCTGGTAATGGGTGGGGTTGTGTTCCTGTCTTGCTATTTGTTTGGCATAGGGTATCCAGCACTGTAGCTTGCTGGTCGTTGAGTGAAGCTGGGTGTTGGTGTTGAGATGGAGCTCTCTGGGAGATTTTCGCTGTTTGATATTATGTGGAGCTGGGAGGTCTCTTGTGGACCAGTGTCCTGAAGTTGGCTCTCCCACCTCAGAGGCACAGCACTGTCTCCTGGCTGCAGCACCAAGAGCCTTTCATCCACATGGCTCAGAATAAAAGTGAGAAAAAGTAGAAAGGAAGGAAGGAAGGAAAGAAGAAAGAGAATGGAGGGAAGGAAGGAAGGGAGGGAGGAAGGAAGGTAGCAAGGAGATGAAAGAAAAGAAAATGAAGTAAGATAAAATAAAATTACTAAAATAAAAAATAATTAGTAAGAAAAAAAATTTTTTAAGTAAAAAATAAAAAAAATAAAAAAAACCCAGATGGACAGACCCTAGGATAAATGCTGAAAGCAAAGCTATACAGAAAAAAATCTCAACAGAAGCATGCACATACACACTCAGAAAAAGAGGAAAGGGGAAAAAATAATAAATCTTACTCTCAAAGTCCACTTCTTCAGTTTGGAGTGATTCGTTGTCTATTCAGGTATTCCGCAGATTCAGGGTACATCAAGTTGATTGTGGATATTTAATCTGCTGCTCCTGAGGCTGCTGGAGAGATTTTCCTTTCTCTTGTTTGTTCACACTGTTCCCGGGGTTCAGCTTTGGGTTTGGCCCTGTCTCTGCGTGTAGGTTGCCTGAGGGCATCTGTTCTTCACTCAGAGAGGACGGGCTTAAAGGAGCAGCTGATTTGGGGGCTCTGGCTCATTCAGGCCGTGGGGAGGGAGCGGCATGGAGTGTGGGGCGAGCCTGCCGTAGCAGAGGCCTGCAGGATGTTACAGCAGCCTGAGGCATGCCGTGTGTTCTCCCGGGAAAGTTGTCCCTGGGTCCCGGGATCCTGGCAGTGGTGGGCTGCACAGGCTCCCGTGAGGGGATGTGTGTATAGTGAGTTGTGCTCACACACAGGCTTCTTGGTGGCGGCAGTAGCAACCTTAGCATCTCATGCACGTGTCTGGGTTCTGCGTTGTTAGCCATGGCTCGTGCCCATCTCTGGCGCTCCTTCAAGCAGCACTCTTAATCCCTCTCCTTGTGCACCAGAAAACAAAGAGGGAAGAAAAAGTCTCTTGCCTTTTTGGCAGATCCAGACTTTTCCCCGGGCTCCCTCCCAGGTAGCCGTGGTGTGCTAACCCCTTCAAGCTGTGTTCATGCCGCCAGTCCTCTCCCTGGGATCCGACTGAAGCCCAAGCCTCAGCTCCCAGCCCTACCTGCCCCGGCATGTGAGCAGACAAGCCTCTCGGGCTGGTGAGTGCTGGTCGGCACTGATCCTCTGTGCGGGAATCTCTCCGCTTTGCCCTCTGCACCCCTGTGTCTGCGCTTTCCTCCGTGGCTCCGAAGCTTCCCCCCCTCCACCACCCGCAGTCTCCACCCACGAAGGGGCTCTTAGTGTGTGGAAACCTTTCCACCTTCACAGCTCCCTCCCACTGGTGCAGGTCCCGTCCCTATTCTTTTGTCTGTGTTTTTTCTTTTTTCTTTTTCCCTACCCAGGTACGTGGGGGAGTTTCTTCCCTTTTGGGAGGTCTGAGGTCTTCTGCCAGCATTCAGTGGGTATTCTGTAGGATTTGTTCCACGTGTAGATGTATTTCTGATGTATTTGTGGGGAGGAATGTAATCTCTGCATCTTACTCTTCTGCCATCTTCCCCAAGACCCCTCTGTAAATTTTTTAATTTCTCCATCAAATCTGAATGAGATCCTTGCTGGATAGAGTAATCTTGGTTGTTGGTTTTTCCCTTTCATCACTTTAAATATGTCCTGCCACTCCCTTCTGACTTGCAGAGTTTCTGCTGAAAGATCAGCTGTTAACTTTATGTTGATTCCCTTGTATGTTATTTGTTGTTTTTCCCTTGCTGCTTTTAATATTTTTTCTTTGCATTTACTTTTTGGTAGTTTGATTAATATGTGTGTTGATGTGTTTTTCCTTGGATTTATCCTGTATGGGACTCTCTGTACTTCTGGACTTGATTAATTATTTCCTTTCCCATATTAGGGAAGTTTTCAACTATAATCTCTTCAAATATTTTCTCAGCCCCTTTCTTTTTCTCTTCTTTTTCTGGGACCCCTATAATTCAAATGTTGGTGCTTTTAATATTGTCCCAGAGGTGGCTGAGACTGTCTTCAATTGTTTTCATTCTTTTTTCTTTATTTTGCTCCACAATAGTTTTTTCCACTATTTTATGTTCCAGGTCACTTATCAATTCTTCTGCCTCAGGTATTCTGCTATTGATCCCTTCTAGAGAATTTTTAATTTCATTATTATGTTGTTCATGATTGTTTGTTTGCTCTTTAGTTCTAGGTCCTTGTTAAATGTTTCTTGTATCTTCTCCATTCTATTTCCAAGATTTTGGATCATCTTTACTATCATTATTTTGAATTCTTTTTCAGGTAGACTGCCTATTTCCTCTTCATTTGTTAGGTCTGGTGGGTTTTTGCCTTGCTCCTTCATCTGCTGTGTGTTTCTGTCTTCTCATTTTACTTAACTTACTGTGTTTGGGGTCTCCTTTTTGCAGGCTGCAGGTTCATAGTTACTGTTGTTTTTGGTGTCTGTCCCCAGTGGCTAAGTTTGGTTCAGTGGGTTGTGTAGTCTGCTTGGTGCAGGGGACTAGTGCCTGTGTTCTGGTGGATGAGGCTGGATCTTGTCTTTCTGGTGGTCAGGACTGAGTCTAGTGGTGTGTTTTGTGGTGTCTGTTTCCCTATCATTATTTTAGGCAGCTTCTCTCCTAATGGGTGGGGTTGTGTTCCTGTCTTGCTAGTTTTTTGGCATAGGGTGCCCAGCACTGTAGCTTGCTGGTCGTTGAGTGGAGCTGGGTGTTGGTGTTGAGATGGAGATCTCTGGGAGATTTTCTCTGTTTGATATTACATGGAGCTGGGAGGTCTCTTGTGGACCAGTGTCCTGAACTTGGCTCTCCCACCTCAGAGGCCCAGCCCTGACCCCTGGCTGGAGCACCAATAGCCTGTCATCCACACAGCTCAGAATGAAAGAGAGAAAGAAAGAAAGATAGAAAGAAAGAGAGGAAGGAAGCAAGGAAGGAAGGAAGAAGTTAAATTAAATTGAATTAAATTAAAAGGTTATTAAAATAAAAAACAATTATTAAAAACATTTTTTAAATAATTAAATAAAAAGAAAGCGATAAAGAAGAGAACAACCAAACCAAAAAAGAAATCCACCAATGATAACAAGTGCTGAAAACTATACAAAAAAGAAAAAAAAAAAAAAAAACCGGCACATAGAACCCTAGGACAAATGGTAAAAGCAAAGCTACACAGACAAATTCACACACAGAAGCAAAGCAAACACACTCACAAAAAGAGAAAAAGGGAAAAAAATATATATATCGTTGCTCCCAAAGTCCACCTCCTCAATTTGTGATGTTTCGTTGTCTATTCAGGTATTCCACAGATGCAGGGTACATCAAGTTGATTGTGGAGATTTAATCTGCTGCCCCTGAGGCTGCTGGGAGAGATTTCCCTTTCTCTTCTTTGTTCGCACAGCTCCTGGGGTTCAGCTTTGGATTTCGCCCTGCCTCTATGTGTAGCTCGTCTGCAGGCCTCTGTTCCTTGCTCAGACGGGACGGGGTTAAAGGAGCAGCTGATTAGGGAGTTCTGGCTCACTCAGGCTGGGGGAGGGAGGGGTACGGAATGTGGGGTGAGCCTGCGGTGGCAGTGGCCAGCATGACGTTGCACCAGTGTGAGGTGCACCGTGCATTCTCCCAGGTAAGTTGTCCCTGGATCACAGGACCCTGGCAGTGGCGGGCTGCACACGTTCCCGGGAGGGGAGCTGTGGAGAGTGACCTGTGCTTGCACACAGGCTTCTTGTTGGCTGCAGCAGCAGCCTTAGCATCTCATGCATGTCTCTGGGGTCTGTGCTGATAGCTGTAGCTCATGCCCGTCTCTGGAGCTCCTTTAAGCAGTGCTCTTAATCCCCTGTCCTCTCGCACCAGGAAACAAAGAGGCAAGAAAAAGTCTCTTACCTCTTCGGCAGTTCCACACCTTTTCCCGGATTCCCTTCCTGCTAGCCGTGGTGCACTAGCCCCCTTCAGGCTGTGTTCCCGCAGCCAACCCCAGTCCTCTCCCTGGGATCCGAAAAAGCCGCAATCTCAGCTCCCAGCCCCTGCCCGCCTCAGCGGGTGAGCAAAGCCTCTCGGGCTTGGTAGTGCTGGTCAGCACTGATCCTCTTTGCAGGAATCTCTCTGCTTTGCCCTCCGCACCCCTGTGTCTGCGCTCTCTTCCATGGCTGCAAAGCTTCCCCCCTCCGCCACCCGCAGTCTCCCCCCAAGAATGCGCTTCCTAGTGTGTGGAAACCTTTCCTCCTTCACAGCTCCCTCCCACTGGTGAAGGTCCCATCCCTATTCTTTTGTCTCTGTTTTTTCTTTTTCTTTTGCCATATCCAGGTACGCGGGAAGTTTGTTGCATTTTGGGAGGTCTGAGGTCTTCTGCCAGCATTCAGTAGGTGTTCTGTAGGAGTTATTCCACATGTAGACGTATTTCTGATATATTTGTGGGGAGGAAGGTGATCTCCATGTCTTAGTCTTCCACCATCTTGGAGCTCCTCTCTCTTAAAAATTTTTATGGAGTGCCATGTGCTGACACTGTCCCTTCCTGATTTTGAAGTGCAGTCATACCCATTATTAAGTAGCTTCACCATGCTGACAAAGATCCCCTGACACATCTTCAAAGTTTGGGTCTCTGTATTCAATAAAATTATCAATGATTTTATAAAGTAATCTTTGATAATATGAAAAATCTAAAGGAAACCTTGGAGAATTGCATTTTTCTTTCCATATTTCACTTGTATGCTTTAGCTAGAGTTTTCTGCTGAAAATTGCCCTGTGTTTCAATATAGAGGAATTGTAGTCCACATGTCAGAAACATCATTCCCAGAAGTCTAAGTACAAAATGATAATAGGACTTTGGGTTTGCAAGTGCTAGAAACCTTTTTAGAAATTTATAGTAAGTCTCATATATTTCCCAGACCCTAAAGGTATGCAATTCAAGGAGGAAGAAAACTGTGTGAGATACACATTTGTATGGCATTTAAGGCCATGATACCAAATGAAAGAACTCAAGAATGAGCACCAATATTGAAGAGAAGAAGTAAGAGCGCTAAGCATGCCAACACTTTGAGTTTTCTGTGTACATTCATTAGAATGTGGTGTCCTCTTTACCAAGTGAGGAAGGATTTGGAAAGGGAGTGATCAACTGTGTCAAAGACCACTGAAGTTATCAGAGATATGGAAATTAATCAATTCATTAGGCAAAGTGGAGGTCATTCATGATCTTGTCCAGAAGTAGTTTCAGATTTTGTTGAAGAATGTGGAATCTGGTAGGGAGGAAAGCCTGATCAGAGAGAGTTCAAGAGAGAATAGGATTAAACAGGACACTGTAAGAGAGGGCCATTTGAGGTAGTTTGCTATTGGGAAGTAGCAGGAGGAGTATAGGGTATCAAGAGGGGCTTTTCTTTTTTTTTTTTTTTTTCTTGCGTTATGGG
>NW_006774670.1:2049467-2072958 GCF_000442215.2 Lipotes vexillifer
TTTTTTTTTTTTTTTTTTTTTTTTTTTTTTTTTTTTTTTTTTTTTTTTTTTTTTTTTTTTTTTTTTTTTTTTTTTTTTTTTTTTTCCTTCTGCTAACTTTGGGGTGTTTTTGTTCTTCTTTCTCTAATTGCTTTATGTGTATGGTTAGATTGTTTATTTGAGGTGTTTCTTGTTTCCTGAGGTAGGATTGTATTGCTGTAAACTTCCTTCTTAGAACTGTTTTTGCTGCATCCCATAGGTTTTGGGTTGTCATGTTTTCATTATCATTTGTTTCTAGGTATTTTTTTGTTTCCTTTTTGATTTCTTCAGTGATCTCTTGGTTATTTAGTAGTGTATTATTTAGCTTCTATATGTTTGTAGTTTTTGCAGATATATTCCTGTAATTGATATGTAGTCTCATAGTGTTGTGGTCAGAAAAGATACTTGATACGATTTCAATTTTCTTAAATTTACCAAGGCTTGATTTGTGACCCAAGTTATGATCTATCCAGGGGAATGTTCCATGAGCACTTGAGAAGAAAGTGTATTCTGTTGTTTTGGGATGGAATGTCCTGTAAATATCAATTAAGTCCATTTTTTTAAATGCATCTTTTAAACTTGTGTTTCCTTATTTATTTTCATTTTGGATGATCTGTCCATTGATGAAAGTGGGGTGTTAAAGTCCCCTAATGTGATTGTGTTACTGTTGATTTCCCTTTTTATGGCTGTTAGCACTTGCCTTATGTATTGAGGTGCTCCTATGTTGGGTGCATAAATATTTACAATTGTTATATCTTCTTCTTGGATTGATTTCTTGAGCATTATGTAGTGTCCTTCTTTGTCTCTTGAAATAGTCTTAATTTTAAAGTCTATTTGGTCTGATATGAGAATTGCTACTCCAGCTTTCTTTTGATTTCCATTTGCATGCAATATATTTTTCCATCCCCTCACTTTCAGTCTGTATGTGTCCCTTGGTCTGAAGTGGATCTCCTGTTGACAGCATATATACAGGTCTTGTTTTTGTTTCCATTCAGTTGGTCTGTGTCTTTTGGTTGGAGCATTTAATCCATTTACATTTAAGGGAGTTATCGATATGTATGTTCCTATTACCATTTTCTTAATTGTTTTGGGTTTTTTATTGTAGGTCTTCTCCTTCTCTTGTGTTTCTTGCCTAGATAAGTTCCTTTAGCATTTGTTGTAGAGATAGTTTGGTGGTGCTGAATTCTCTTAGCTTTTGCTTGTCTGTAAAGCTTTTAATTTCTCTGTCAAATCTGAATGAGATCCTTGCTGGGTAGAGTAATCTTTGTTGTAGGTTTTTCCCTTTCATCACTTTAATTATGTCCTGCCACTCCCTTCTGGCTTGCAGTGTTTCTGCTGAAAGATCAGCTGTTAACCTTATGGGGATTCCCTTGTATGTTATTTGTGTTTTTTTCCTTTACTGATTTTAATTTTTTTTTTGTATTTAATTTTTGATAGTTTGATTAATATGTTTCTTGGCATGTTTCTCCTTGGGTTTATCCTGTATGGGACTCTCTGCACTTCCTGGACTTGATTGAATATTTCCTTTCCCATATTAGGGAAGTTTTCAACTATAATCTCTTCAAATATTTTCTCAGTCCCTTTGTTTTTCTCTTCTTCTCCTGGGATCCCTATAATTCCAATGTTGGTGCATTTAATGTTGTCCCAGAAGTCTCTGCGACTCCTCATTATTACCCCTTAGGGTAATAATGAAATTATTTTCATTCTTTTTTCTTTATTCTGCTCTGCAGTAGTTATTTCCACTATTTTATCTTCCAGGTCACTTATCTGTTCTTCTGCCTCTGTTATTCTGCTATTGATTCCTTCTAGAGAATTTTAAATTTCATTTATTGTTTTATTCATCATTGTTTGTTTGGTCTTTAGTTCTTGTAGGTCCTTGTTAAATGTTTCTTTTATTTTCTCCATTCTATTTCCAAGGTTTTGCATCATTTTACTCTCATTACTCTGAATTCTTTTTCAAGTAGACTGCCTATTTCCTCTTCATTTGTTTGGTCTGATGGGTTTTTACCTTGCTCCTTCATCTGCTGCATATTTTTCTGTTTTCTTATTTTGTTTACCTCACTGTGTTTGGAGTCTCCTTTTTGCAGGCTGCAGGTTCATAGTTCCCATTGTTTTTGGTGTCTGTCCCCAGTGGCTAAAGCTGGTTCAGTGCATTGTGTAGCCTCCTGTTGGAGTGGATTGGTGCCTGTATTCTGGTGGATGAGGCTGGATCTTGTCTTTCTGGTGGGCAGGACTGCTCTGGTGGTGTGTTTTGGGGTGTCTGTGACCTTATTATGATTTTAGGCAGCTTCTCTGCTAATGGGTGGGGTTATGTTCCTGTCTTGCTAGTTGTTTGGTGTAGGGTGTCCAGCACTGCTGCTTGCTGGTCATTGAGTGGAGCTGGGTCTTAGCATTGAGATCGAGATCTCTGGGAGAGCTTTCACCATTTGATATTACGTGGACCAATGTCCTGAACTTGGCTCTCCCACCTCAGAGGCCCAGCCCTGACCCCTGGCTGGAGCACCAATAGCCTGTCATCCACACAGCTCAGAATGAAAGAGAGAAAGAAAGAAAGATAGAAAGAAAGAGAGGAAGGAAGCAAGGAAGGAAGGAAGAAGTTAAATTAAATTGAATTAAATTAAAAGGTTATTAAAATAAAAAACAATTATTAAAAACATTTTTTAAATAATTAAATAAAAAGAAAGCGATAAAGAAGAGAACAACCAAACCAAAAAAGAAATCCACCAATGATAACAAGTGCTGAAAACTATACAAAAAAGAAAAAAAAAAAAAAAAACCGGCACATAGAACCCTAGGACAAATGGTAAAAGCAAAGCTACACAGACAAATTCACACACAGAAGCAATGCATACACACTCACAAAAAGAGAAAAAGGGAAAAAAATATATATATCGTTGCTCCCAAAGTCCACCTCCTCAATTTGTGATGTTTCGTTGTCTATTCAGGTATTCCACAGATGCAGGGTACATCAAGTTGATTGTGGAGATTTAATCTGCTGCCCCTGAGGCTGCTGGGAGAGATTTCCCTTTCTCTTCTTTGTTCGCACAGCTCCTGGGGTTCAGCTTTGGATTTCGCCCTGCCTCTATGTGTAGCTCGTCTGCAGGCCTCTGTTCCTTGCTCAGACGGGACGGGGTTAAAGGAGCAGCTGATTAGGGAGTTCTGGCTCACTCAGGCTGGGGGAGGGAGGGGTACGGAATGTGGGGTGAGCCTGCGGTGGCAGTGGCCAGCATGACGTTGCACCAGTGTGAGGTGCACCGTGCATTCTCCCAGGTAAGTTGTCCCTGGATCACAGGACCCTGGCAGTGGCGGGCTGCACACGTTCCCGGGAGGGGAGCTGTGGAGAGTGACCTGTGCTTGCACACAGGCTTCTTGTTGGCTGCAGCAGCAGCCTTAGCATCTCATGCATGTCTCTGGGGTCTGTGCTGATAGCTGTAGCTCATGCCCGTCTCTGGAGCTCCTTTAAGCAGTGCTCTTAATCCCCTGTCCTCTCGCACCAGGAAACAAAGAGGCAAGAAAAAGTCTCTTACCTCTTCGGCAGTTCCACACCTTTTCCCGGATTCCCTTCCTGCTAGCCGTGGTGCACTAGCCCCCTTCAGGCTGTGTTCCCGCAGCCAACCCCAGTCCTCTCCCTGGGATCCGAAAAAGCCGCAATCTCAGCTCCCAGCCCCTGCCCGCCTCAGCGGGTGAGCAAAGCCTCTCGGGCTTGGTAGTGCTGGTCAGCACTGATCCTCTTTGCAGGAATCTCTCTGCTTTGCCCTCCGCACCCCTGTGTCTGCGCTCTCTTCCATGGCTGCAAAGCTTCCCCCCTCCGCCACCCGCAGTCTCCCCCCAAGAATGCGCTTCCTAGTGTGTGGAAACCTTTCCTCCTTCACAGCTCCCTCCCACTGGTGAAGGTCCCATCCCTATTCTTTTGTCTCTGTTTTTTCTTTTTCTTTTGCCATATCCAGGTACGCGGGAAGTTTGTTGCATTTTGGGAGGTCTGAGGTCTTCTGCCAGCATTCAGTAGGTGTTCTGTAGGAGTTATTCCACATGTAGACGTATTTCTGATATATTTGTGGGGAGGAAGGTGATCTCCATGTCTTAGTCTTCCACCATCTTGGAGCTCCTCTCTCTTAAAAATTTTTATGGAGTGCCATGTGCTGACACTGTCCCTTCCTGATTTTGAAGTGCAGTCATACCCATTATTAAGTAGCTTCACCATGCTGACAAAGATCCCCTGACACATCTTCAAAGTTTGGGTCTCTGTATTCAATAAAATTATCAATGATTTTATAAAGTAATCTTTGATAATATGAAAAATCTAAAGGAAACCTTGGAGAATTGCATTTTTCTTTCCATATTTCACTTGTATGCTTTAGCTAGAGTTTTCTGCTGAAAATTGCCCTGTGTTTCAATATAGAGGAATTGTAGTCCACATGTCAGAAACATCATTCCCAGAAGTCTAAGTACAAAATGATAATAGGACTTTGGGTTTGCAAGTGCTAGAAACCTTTTTAGAAATTTATAGTAAGTCTCATATATTTCCCAGACCCTAAAGGTATGCAATTCAAGGAGGAAGAAAACTGTGTGAGATACACATTTGTATGGCATTTAAGGCCATGATACCAAATGAAAGAACTCAAGAATGAGCACCAATATTGAAGAGAAGAAGTAAGAGCGCTAAGCATGCCAACACTTTGAGTTTTCTGTGTACATTCATTAGAATGTGGTGTCCTCTTTACCAAGTGAGGAAGGATTTGGAAAGGGAGTGATCAACTGTGTCAAAGACCACTGAAGTTATCAGAGATATGGAAATTAATCAATTCATTAGGCAAAGTGGAGGTCATTCATGATCTTGTCCAGAAGTAGTTTCAGATTTTGTTGAAGAATGTGGAATCTGGTAGGGAGGAAAGCCTGATCAGAGAGAGTTCAAGAGAGAATAGGATTAAACAGGACACTGTAAGAGAGGGCCATTTGAGGTAGTTTGCTATTGGGAAGTAGCAGGAGGAGTATAGGGTATCAAGAGGGGCTTTTCTTTTTTTTTTTTTTTTTTCTTGCGTTATGCGGGCCTCTCACTGTTGTGGCCTCTCCCATTTGCGGAGCACAGGCTCCGGACGCGCAGGCTCAGCGGCCGTGGCTCACGGGCCCAGCCGCTCCGCGGCATGTGGGATCTTCCCGAAACGGGGCACGAACCCGCGTCTCCTGCATCGGCAGGCGGACTCTCAAGCACTGCGCCACCAGGGAAGCCCAAGAGGGGCTTTTCTTTTTTCTTTTTTTATAGTTAAGGTGAAAGTTCTTATAGGATTGTTGGTATATTTGTTGGTTTGCAACCTCAGGAATTCCCCTGGTGAAATCTGAAACTGGCCTAGTGTCAGAGGGCAAAGAGAGATTGAAGAAAGAGGCGGACCACTCCAGCTTGGGAGATGGCAGGTTTCATGAGCCAGGGAACTTACATACAAGGCTTGTCTTGGGCAGTCACAAGATGAGTAGATCTCTGCAACTGCCCACTGAAATCCTAAAAGTTTACATAGCAGCCTAACAGGATTCAGTCATGAATACCATCCAGATGGTCTCAGTAACACGTTGCTCTCTCTGAAGGCCGCGTTGTTGAAAACAGCACCTAGTGAGGGAATGGGAGGTGGAACTTACATTCCAAGGACAGAGGAGGAGGTAAGGAGCTTCTGGTTGTCTGGGTCCAGCTTGAATTTCAACTGACAGGTTCTCTTGCTGACCTCCTCCAACACCCTCCCCTCATGACTAGCTCTTACAATATTACACATGCCCTCTCTTCCACAATGTGCCCTGAGCTGTGTAAGAAGTTTTGTTAGTATGAACATGGCTTATTAGGTGACTCTCAGACTATGTTGAAGGCAGAGGCCACAGCAACAATATAGGTACATGTAAGAGAAACACAGATTAAGCCAGTGATTCCCAAAATAAGGAATTTTCTTTTTACCAAGAGCCACATGATCCAAACCATTGATTTACTAAATCCCCTAGGTTGAGGGTCAGATCAGCCAGGGAATTTACTCGCATGCTTATGTGATTTAATAAAGATGACACATTAGCAGACTCGTCAGGTATAAATACACAAATTCTGTTTGGAAAATGGCACAAGTACCTTTTTGTGGTTCAGTAATAATGTCTAAGGCTATCCTACTTTGGAGGACAGCTTTTCTCATTAGACATTTCAGTGTTCCGTAAAGAAAAGCTTTGCAGACTATTATGTAAGGTTTGTTGGGCAAATTTAGTGAGAACTTCTCTGCATGCTATAATGTCTTCCAAGCCAATGGAGGGAACAAAGATGGCATCCAAATGATCAAACCAATGGAAAACACAATGTGCCCACCTGGCCTGAGGAGACGGAGGTTAGCAGCTTTAGGAACTTGACCTAGTTGTGCATAACATTCATGTCAGCCAGGAGAGGCAGCACTGTCAGAAGTGAGCAGATGGATTGGGGATATTCCAGGTCAGAACCCCCACCTTCTACCTTCTTTCAGTGGTAAGTATTCCAGTCCAGATATAGTGCATTTCCACAGATCCAGCTTGCAGTAGGACAAAGGGATCCCAGTGGAGATTGAGTAGTTTCCCCTCACCCAGGGGTGCAAAGTTGTTCACCCATCCTGGTGGAACATCCAATTGCAAATTCCAGTAGATAATGCCTTTCCCAGGCCTGATGAAGCTGGGTGTTCTCAGCAGCATAGCACATTGATCCATGGTGAGAGCCAAGGCAATGTCTTTCCCCTGAGACTTCTATACCTTTATGATGTTGTGTGTCTCAGCAGGGGTCCCCAGTCTGGCATATGGGTCAACAAGCCCTAATGGTTAATCATTCAAATGTATTAAAGGCTGGGATAGAACTTTAGTTCACTCAGTCAATCTGGTTTTAACTGTTAGTAATTCAGTATGCTGCTTTGATATTCCGTTCTTCCTTTCTATCAACCCTGTTCCTTGTGGGTCATAGGGGAGATAGAACCTCCATTCAATGTCATGTTCTGTTGCCCATTCTTATATATCATGACCTTTGAAATGTGACCCTTAATCACTGTGTATTTGATGAGGATACCTGTACATTGTACTCAGCTTCTCTAATCTCCTAATGATGGAAGCCTGGTTTACACAGTGACATGGTAACTTGGGTTAGGCCAGACACAGTGTCCACACAAACCAAGGTATATTTAGAGCCCTCACTTGGAGGGAGGGGGCCAATATAAGTTTTTCAATTCCACACCAGCTGGGAACTCCAGTGAATGGCCCCAGACTCCTTTGGCATTTGGGATTGTTTGGAACACACAAGACATGCTGTTATTGCATTAACCAAGTCACTGTATTTCACTGATTGATTTGCATATGTTGAACCATTCTTGTGACTCTGGAACAAATCCAATTTGATCATGGTGTATGATTCTTTTTATGCATTGCTAGATTCAGTTTGCTAATATATTGTTGATGATTTTTGCATCTATATTCATTGAAGATTTGGCCTGTAATTTTTCTTTTTTTTTTTAGTGTCTTTGGTTTTGGTGTCAGGGTAATGGCTTCGTAGAATGAATTTGGGAGTGTTCCCTTCTCTTCAATTTTTTGGAATAATTTGAGAATTCTTGAGAATAATTTGGAATAATTTTGGAATAATTTGAGAAGGATAGGTGTTAGTTTGGTAGAATTCCTCTGCAAAGCTGGACTTTTGTTTGCTGGGAGTATTTTTATTACAGTTTCAATTTCACTTCTAGTGATCAGTATGTGCAAATTGTCTGATTCTTCTTGACTCAGTCTTGGAAGGCTGTATGTTATAAGCCAGAAATCTGTTCAATTTGTTGGCATATAACTGCTCATAGTATTCTCTTATGATTTTCTGTATCTCTGTGGTAGGTTTATTTCTCCTCATTCATTTCTTATTTTGTTTATTTGGGTCTTCTCTCTCTTTTTCTTGGTGAGCCTAGCTAAAGGTTTATCAACTTTTTAAATTTAATTTTTTATTTTTTATTGGAGTATAGTTGATTTACAATATTGTGTTTCAGGTGTACAGAAAAGTGATTCCATTGTACATATACATATATCCATTCTTTTAAAGATTCTTTTCCCATATAGGTTATTACAGGCTATTGAGTAGAGTTCCCTGTACTATACAGTAGGTCCTTGTTGATTATCTATTTTATATATAGTAGTGTGTATATGTTACTTCCTATCTACTAATTTATCCCTCCCCCTTATCACCTTTTTCTTCTTTTCTAAAAACAGCTTTTGGTCTTATCGATCTGTTCTGTTGGGGATTTTTATCTCTATTTCTTCTCCGATCTTTATTATTTCCTTCCATCTATTGAATTTCTTTGTTTGTTCTTCTTCTTCTAATTCTTTTAGGTGGTAGGTTAGGTGTTATTTGAATTTTTTTTGCGGTATGCGGGCCTCTCACTGCTGTGTCCTCTCCCGTTGCAGAGCACAGGCTCCGGACGTGCAGGCTCAGCAGCCATGGCTCACGGGCCCAGCCGCTCCGCGGCATGTGGGATCCTCCCGGACCGGGGCATGAACCTGTGTCCCCTGCATCAGCAGGCTGACTCCCAACCACTGTGCCACCAGAGAAGCCCTGAAATTTTTCTTGTTTCTTGAGTAAGGCCTGCATTGCTATAAACTTTACTCTTAGAAATGCTTTTGCTGAATCCCCTAGATTTTGGAAAGCTGTGTTTTCATCTTCATTTGTCTGGAGGTATTTTCTGATTTCCTCTGATTTTGTTGACTAACTGCTTTTTAGTAAATTGTTCTTTATTCTTCACATGTTTGTTCTTTTCCCATTTTTGTTTCTGTAGTTGATTTCTAGTTTCATAACCTTATGGTTAGAAAGGATGCTTAATGTTATTTCTATCCAGTTACATTTCTTGAGGCTTGTTTTTTGACCCGGTATGTAATCTATCCTGGAAAACATTTCATGTGCACTTGAAAAAGAATGTGTATTCTGCTTTTTTGGGGTGTAATGCTCTGTAGATGTCAATTAAGTCCAACTAGTCTATTGTGTCATTGAAGACCTCTGTTGTCTTTTTGATTTTGTCTGGATGGTCTGTCCATTGATGTCAGTGGGATGTTAAAGTCTCCTACTACTGTTGTATTATTGTCAATTTCTCCACTTATTTCTGTTAATATTTGCTTTATATAATTAGATGCCCCTGTATTAGGTGTGTATATGTTAATGAGTATAATGCCCTCTACTTGTATTTATCCCTTTATTATTATATAATGTCCTCTTTTGTCTTTCATTATAGACTTTGTTTTAAATTCTATTTTGTTTAACATGAGTATTGCTCCACCTGAAAGTATTGCTACTTTCTTGTTTCCATTTACATGAAGTATCTTTTTCTATCCTCTCACTTTCAGTCTCTGTATGTCTTTCACCCTGAAGTGAGTTGCAGCATATTGAAGGATTTTGTTTTTTATTCAACCAGCTACCCTATGTTTTTTGATTGTGTTATTTAGTCCATTGATATTGAATGTAATTATTGATAGGTATATACTTATTGAAATTTTATTCTTTTGTACTCCCCTCCCCTACATTTTATGTTTTTGATGTCATATTTTATATCTCTATGCTATCCCTTTACTGTTCATTGTAGTTATAATTACTTTTACAGTTTTTTCATTCTTTAATCTATGTACTGGCTTAAGTGATCTTCAGTCCTTACTATATATTTGCCTTCCTTATTGGAACTTTCCCTTTTCTAAAGATTCTTCCTTTTTTTCCATTTAGAAGAGACCCTTCAACATTTCTTTTAGGGTAGGATTAGTATTGCTGAATTCTTCTAGTTTGTGCTTGTCTGACAAGTTCTTTATCTCTCCTATTCTAAATAATAATCTTACTGGGTAGATTATCCTAAGTTGAAGATTTTTCTTTTTCTTTTTTGTCTATGAATATATCATGTCACTCTCTTCTGGCCTGCAAACTTTCTATAGAGAAATAACCTGATAACCTTATCAGTATTCTCTTGTATGTGACTCTTTGTTTCTCTCTTGCTGTCTTTAGAATTCTCTCTTTATCTTTAGCTTTGACATTTTAATTATAATGTCTTGGTGTGGGTCTGTCTGGGTTCATCTTGTTTGGGACCCTCTGTGTGTCCTGTACCTGGATATGTTTCCTTCTTTAGGTGTGGGAAATTTTTATCCATAATTTATTCAAATACATTTTTCTCCCCTTCTCTCTCTCTTCTCCTTCTGGAACCCCTATAATGTCTATGTTGGGATGTTTTATGCTTTCCCATAAATCTATGTTGCTTTCATTCTTTTATTTGTCTTTCTGCTGTTCTGATTGGGTGATTTCCATTATTCTATCTTCCAGGTCACTTATGCATTCTTCTGTGTCATTTAGTCTGCTATTCTTTGCTTCTAGAGTGCTTTTTATCTCAGAAATTGAATTACCTATTTTGGGGGGTTGTCTTTATTGTTTCTAGTTCCTTGTTAAAATGAGCTATACATAGATCAATTCTCTTTCCTAATTTAGTTAGCAACTTGTTTTGTTGTTGTTGTTACCAACTCTTTGAATTCACTATCTGGGAGACAGATTATCTCTGTTTAATTTGTTTTTTTCAGGGGTTGTCTCTTCCTCTTTTAATTGAAAAGGCAGAGGAACTACTCTCATCTTACTTAACTTTCTCTGTCTCTATGAATTTAGGTAAAACAGTAATCTATTGTGGTCTTGAAGGGGGTGTTTTTATGTGGGAGAATTCCTATGTAGACAGCATATGCCCAACCTTTTTGGTGTGAGGTATGGTAAGGATGCCAGACACGTCTTTCCTCAGGGTGTGCTGGCCACTCTCACCTTAGTAGGGGGTGTGGCTAGTGTTGGAATAGCTAGAGTCTGTGCATTTTGTGAGGTGGGACTTCCTTTCTGCTCAGTGGCAGTTACCTACCTGTCAGGAATGTGTTCTGCTCCCAAGTTGCTAGAGCAGAAGACCTGAAGGTCAAGCTCAAGCTGGCACTGTTCCCTTTAAGTGTGTGTATTTCTTCTCCCTACACTGGGACTTTACCCCAAAGGAGTGGAGTGTCGAATTAAGTGGATCCTGTGCCTTTACAGAGGTCTGATGTGCTGCTTGTGTAGGTGTCTGCAGCTTTACTCAGAAGCAGC
The DNA here is from genome assembly GCF_000442215.2 of Lipotes vexillifer. Classification (NCBI taxonomy): domain Eukaryota; kingdom Metazoa; phylum Chordata; class Mammalia; order Artiodactyla; family Lipotidae; genus Lipotes; species Lipotes vexillifer. The sequence continues at coordinate 2,060,569 of NW_006774670.1, forward strand.
CCAAGGTTGCATCTTTTCCTCTGTTGTGGTCATCCCAGATCTAGTGCTATGTTTTGACATGTGTGTAGGGCTAGAGTGATTGCTCAGGTAGGACTGAGGATTGCAGCATGTTGGTTGTGGGAGTTCAAACAGCTGCTGTCAGAAGTCTGGGCTGCTTCGGGGGAGCTATTTGAGTAAGTGCCAACAGTGGCCACTGCCATACCTGGACCACTTCCCAGACCCCAGGTTGCCTCTGCATCCCTAGATCAAGTATCTTCCCAGGTCCTGGCTGCCCTAGATCCAGTGCCAGGCAGTGGGGTGGAGAGAGCAGGTCTGGGGTGTCTGCTCTGTTCAGTTTGGGGAGTGAAATGGCAGCCGCTAGGGGAGACCTCTTTCTGCCCTGACTGTGGCACACCAGCACCTGTGCACTCCTCACAACTGGAGTCTATGCTACTCCAGCCTTTCTGTCTGTCCTAGTGGTTCTCCAAGCAGCTAAGGGGGCTTATCTCCTCCATGTAGGTCCCTAGGGCTGGGACACTCAGTCTGTGTCTCATCCTGCTCACTCCCCAGGGCAAGTGTACACTGGTGCAATTTCCCTTTTCCTTTCAGTCCCCTCCCAGGGGCCCAGATCCTGACCCGATGCTTTTCTTCCTGTTCTACCTGATTACATGGGTATCTCTTGCAGTCTTGGTTGTATAAGAGTTCTTTTGCCAGTTTCCAGTTAGTTTTCCATGACAACTGTTCCTCATTTAGATGTATTTTTGATATGTTTGTGGGGGAAGGTAAGCTCCACGTCTTCTTACTCCTCCATCTTTTCACCCTAATATAAGTACACTATTGATATCAAAGTTTATTTTTCTTTAAGCCAATTAAACAGAGCTCTTTTACAAATTATTTTAAAAATACCATCTGATGGTATAAAAATACCACATATATATATAACATTTATAGACACACACAAGCATACAGATGCAGAGAACCTATGGCTTTCATCCCCAAATATTAATCATGAATCAGGTACAACAGTGCAAAACTAACTAGTTTATGAATAACATTTGAATCCAAATTGTGTCTGGCAGACAGAACAAGTTAAGGTTACCTGCTCACATGGCTAATGATTTTTACTAATATCTGTGGGAAAGATTTTAAGATTTGTATTTGCCTTTGAGTAATCTTATGGAGACTGTGGACTAGATTTTGGGCCACGAAGTTTCTATAGCAGTCTATGTTTTAAAAAGCCTCTTTTTTCTTTCTTATTTTAAAAATAATATCAAGCAGTCATGGGCAGTGTTTTAGGTATCTCCTGGGGTGTTTAGATTTCAAAGATGTAAGATTTCTATCTTCAAGGGACAGAGAAAGAATGTAAGCTTTTTCTAAGGAGTTTTGGGATATACTTGTTTATTATCAGAAGTCTAGGGTAATTACTATTTAAAATTTTCTTCTGTATTAGTGGTTGGACAGTATGCTTCATCTTTTTCTTTGTCAATCACTACAACATCCTCCCCTTTCTCTCCTCACTTTGCTAGGGGTTCCACCTCTTAGTGTCTCAATCAGGCTTTGCCAAAAGTGTTCGGGCTTTAATCTGTGGTAATTTGTGTCCTCCTAGCTTTGCAAAATGGCATGCCAAGGTCTCCAACTTATTATCCTATTCTCCCACCTTGTCTGCCAGCCCCAAAGCTAACAGTCATGGACACTTGCACATTCTTCTCTAACCTCACCCCTTCTTTCAACTTTCTAACTCAAGCTTTAGTCTCTAGTTAGGCATCAGTGTCCAGCCAATCTGCCCACAATAGAAACCCATCCACTACAAAGCCCTTGGTCTCCTCTCTTTGCCACAGTGCGCTCTGCACAGTTCATCAAGCAAGTGCATCAGACAAGTCCCCACTTGGGGGACATCCCCATATTCACTCAGTGGTCCATAAGCATCTCACATACAGCCTGTCCCTCCCCACATAGAGGTCATTGGCCAATCAGAATTTCCCCCATGGATACCTCTTTTCCAAGACCCATATATATTTTTTTCTACTGGATGGCTCACGAGTTGCTGGTTCACAACCTCCAGAGTTTCCTGAGTGAAATCTGAAACTGCCCCTCACCCCCATACACAGAGGGCAAGGAGAGACCAAAGAAAGAGGCAGATCAATCCAGATTAGTAGGTGGCTGGTTTAATAATCAAGGGAACATCCATGCAAGGCTTATCATGTACCACCAAAAGATGAGTAGATCTCTGCACCCACCCACCAGAATCCTAGAAGTTTATATAGAAACCTTAACTGGGTTAAGTCATGTATACTGTCCAGATGGTTTCAACAACACATGCGCTCTCAAGGCTGCATCCTTGAAAATAGCTCTCACAGTGGGAATGGTGTGCAGAACAAGCATTCCAAGGACAGAGGAGGGGGTGAGGAGCCCCTGATTGCCTGGGTCCAGCTCATGGGTCAACTGGCAGTCTTGATGGCCTCCTCTAACAATGTTGGTGATAATAAAAATGCAGAGACAGAAAAATTATAAAGCGAGGGAGAGGGGACAGTTGTCAGAAAAATTTACACATGAGGAAACTGAGATATGAAATGTTGAGAAATTTGCCCCCAGTTTCACTGTTAGTAAGTGGCAGACCTAGAATGAAATCTCAGGATGCCTCACTGCAGAGATTCTCCCCTTCAGTTCTACTCTATGTTGCCTCTCCCTGCGGAGGGGGGGGAATGATTAATCACCTCACTGTAAACTGGGTGTATGCCCCAAAATACACGCTAAAAGTAAGGGAGTTCCTAACTAATATGTTATTTTATAAACCTCAGTGAGGAGAGAATTCCTATGTGGATTCTAGAAAACATTCTCATGTAGACCACAGGAAAAAAAAATGTTTTTGAAGTTTTGTGGGAATGTATAGGCCATTATCCCCAAAGGTGGTGTGTGAAAGAAGTAAGCAACAATAGCAAAAGACCTAACCACAGGCCTTCCCCACAGGCATAAGAAAAACCCTCACTAATCACAATAATACAGAAGAAGGAAACCAGAAAGTTTAAGCTTTCTGTCCAGGCCAAAGCAGAATTAATTCATCAAGTTCAGCAAAATCCAAAAACAGTGACTGTGAGGCACATAGTTCATAATGCCATTAGGTCAGTAAGATGACTTTCTTTAGATAGAAATATCTGATTATATTAACATATAAGTAAACCTACAGAATACAAACAATTTTTCACTTTCACATGAATAGTCAAGAAGCAGATCATTCAGGAGCCAAGCAAATCTATCCAAGCAGGCAGCACCTTCAGAGTCTTATGTGACTTCAGAGATACATGCTGGGAATCACATGCCTTCCAGGTGATGTGGATCTATAGAACTTGACTTGGGATGTGCTAGTGTTCATCACCTGTAGATCATGTTTCCTTCCACCAGGGTGTCTGCCTCCTAGATCAGCATGTGGAGGTCAGGTCTTCAGCTGTTCCCCTCCACACTCTGTTTAAGCACTCTCCAGCCAGGAATAGCTCCCCAGTGACTGGACAAGCAAAGCAGCCTTTCATTAGGGGACAAGTTGTCTCTCATCCAAGAAAATATAAGGCTTCTGAGAAGGCACAATCTATTCTGGACATAGCTTACACTTGACAGGCCTAAACTCATTCTAGTGACTATATAAAAACGAATGCATTTTCCATCCTCATAGCTTTGGTAATAATCCAAATTATAAACCATTCTAGTCATCTAGTCTCTTCAGTCCAAACATCCTGTTTTGTACCAATTTTAGTTTTATACTTTCTCCAATACTAACTTCCTTATTGAAATTTCCATTGTTCTATCAGGTACCACAATTCTGTGACTGGCTCCTTTACTTCTCAATATCTATTGACTATTTCTCTCCCTGTTGGAGTAACTGAAGTCTATCTCATTCTTGGTGGATACCAGTTTCTCTCCATCTTCCTCAAGTGGGCACTGCTAATTCTCTCATGAATACATAGCTTAACACCCAGATAATAATAATAATTAATATTTAATGAGCACACAATGTGGTACATTTTATGAAAATTTTCTCATGTAATCCTATCAGTATTTTGATTCTCAATTTTCAGATGAGAAAATGGAAGCAGACATGAAGTAAATTTGCAGAAGCCAAACAATTGGTAAACTATGGAACCAAAAGGCTCAAAGTGCCTGAGACCAATCCTAGTGTGCAGTCAGAATCTTCTTCAACATGTTCTTCCCTTTTGTACAGACTACATTGGAATATATATTACATTAAAGATGTCCCTGAAAACTCAGTACAAAGTGGATAAGGCAGTGCATTTTTCTGGATAATGCTGTCTATCTGATATACATAACATACATGAAAGTAAACTTTAATCAGTGTTTAACCAAATACATATATCTATATCTGTATCTATCTATCTATCTATCTATCTATCTATCTATCTCTTATCTAATTTAAAAATACCACACTAGGAAAACATCCATTTCCAAATAGGGGTTAGGTTCCTGGGCCAGGTCTCACCTCCCCCTTTTTTCTACTTTCATGATAGAATAACCCCTACATTGACTCACACATTCTTTGCTAGATATATAAAATACATATTTTTCTTTTTCTAAATTGAAGTATAGTTGATTTACAATGTTGTTTTATTTCTGCTGTATAGCAAAGTGATTCAGTTATACATATATATACATTCTTTTTTTTAAATTTTATATTGTAGTATAGTTGATTACCAATGTTGTGTTAGTTTCAGGTGTACAAAAAAGTGATTCAGTTATACACGTATCTATTCTTTTTCAAACTCTTTTCCCATTTAGGTTACAGAATATTGAGCAGAGTTCCCTGTGCTATATAGTAGGTCCTTGTTGGTTATCTATTTTAAGTATGGTAGTGTGTATATGTCAATCCCAAACTCCCAATTTATCCCTCCCCCACCATATTTCCCCTTTAGTAACCATAAGTTTGTTTTCTAAGTCTGTGAGTCTGTTTCTGTTTTGTAAATAAGTTCATTTTTCAGATTCTGCATTAAAGCACTATCATATGATATTTGTCTTTCTCTGTCTGACTTACGTCACTTCATATGATAATATACAAGTCCACTCATGTTGCTGCAAATGGCATTATTTCATTCTTTTAAATGGTTGAGTGATATTCCATTGTATATATGTACCACATCTTCTTTATCCATTCCTCTGTCAATGGACATTTAGGTTGCTTCCATGTCTTGGCTATTGTAAAACATAGCCAAGACATGGCAGTGAACATTGGGGTACATGTATCATTTTGAACCATGATTTTCTGCAGATATATGCCCAGGAGTGAGATTGTAGGATAATATGGTTAACTCTACTTTTAGTTGTTTTAAGGAATTTCCACACTGTTCTCCATAGTGTCTGCCCCAACTTACATTCCCACCAACAGTGTAGGAGGTTTCCCTTTTCTCCGCACCCTCTCCAGCATTTGTTATTTGTAGACTTTTTGATGATGGTCCTTCTGACCTCTGTAAGGTGGTACTTCATTGTAGTTTTGATTTGCATTTCTCTAATAGTAATGTTCAGCATCTTTTCATATGCCTATTGGCCGTCTGTATGTCTTCTTTGGAGAAATGTCTATTTAGGTCTTCTGCCCAGTTTTCAATTGGGTTTTTGAGTTTTTTGTTTGTTTGTTTTTGAGTTGTTTGAGCTGTTTGTATATTTTGGAAATTAAGCCCTTGTTGGTCGCATCATTTGCAAATATTTTCTCCCATTCTGTAGGTTGTCTTTTTGTTTTGTTTATGGTTTTCTTTTCTGTGCAAAAGTTTGTAAGTTTGAATAGGTCCCATTTGTTTATTTTTTTTTAATTTCTATTGCCTTGGGAGACTGACCTGAGAAAACATTGGTACGAATTATGTCAGAGAATGTTTTACCTATGACCTCTTTAGGAGTTTTATGGTGTCCTGTCTTACGTTTAAGTCTTTAAACCATTTTGAGTGGCTTATTTTTGTGTATGGTGTGAGGGTGTGTGGCTGTCCAGCATTCCCAACACCATTTCTGGAAAAGACTGTCTTTTTCCCATTGTATATTTTTGATTCCTTTGTTAAGGATTAATTGACCATAGGTATGTGGGTTTATTTCTGCTCTCTATTCTGTTCCATTGATCCATATGTCTGTTTTTGTGCCAATACGATACTGTTTTGGTTACTGTAGCTCTATAGTATTGTCTGAAGTCTGGGAGGGTTATGCCTCCTGCTTTGTTCTTTTTCTACAGGATTGCTTTGGCAATTCTGGGTCTTTCATGGTTATATATAAATTTTAGGATTAATTTTCCTAGGTCTGTGAAAAATGTCATGGGTAATTCAATAGGGATCACATTAAACCTGTAGATTGCTTTGCATAGTGTGGCCATTTTAACAATATTAATTCTTCCAATCCAAGAGCATGGGATATCTTTCCATTTCTTTCAATCCTTGTCAATTTCCTTTATTAATTATTTATAGTTCTTAGCGTATAAGTCATCTCCTTGGTCAGGTTTATTCCTAAGTATTTTACTTTTGGGCTTGTAATTTTAAAAGGTATTGCCTTTTTACATTCCCTTTCTGATAGTTCATTGTTAAAGAAATGGAACCGATTTCTGTATGTTAATCTTATATCCTGCTACCTTGCTGAATTCGTTTATCAGTTCTAGTAGTTTTTGTGTGGAGTCTTTAGGGTTTTCTATATATAGTATCATGTCATCTGCATATAGTGACAATTTTACATCTTCCCTTCCAATTTGGATTCCTTTTATTTCTTTTTCTTATCTGACTGCTGTGGCTATGACTTCCAAAACTATGTTGAATAGAAGAGGTGAGAGGGAGTGTCTTTGTCTTGTTCCAGATTTTAGCGGGAAGGTTTTCAGTTTATCACAGTGAAACATTAGATTGGCTGTGGCTTTGTCATAAATAGCTTTTATTATGTTGATATATATTCCCTTTATGCCCAATTTTGTAAGAGTTTTTATCATGAATGGATGTTGAATTTTGTCAAGTACTTTTTCTGCATCTATTGAGATGATCATGTGGTTTTTGTCTTTTGTTGATGTGGTATATCACATTGATTGATTTGCATATTTTGAATCACCCTTGTGAACTTGGGATGAATCCCACTTGGTTGTGGTGTATGATCTTTTTTATATGTTGTTGGATTCAGTTTGCTAATATTTTGTTGAGAATTTTTGCATTAATATTCATCAAAGATATTGGTTTTAATTTTCTTTTTTGACGTTGTCTTTTTCTGGTTTTGATATCAGGGTGATGGTGACTTCATAGAATGTCTTTGGGCATGTTCCCTTCTCTTCAATCTTTTGAAAGAGTTTGAGAAGGGTCATTATAAGTTCTTCTTTGTATGTTTGGTAGAATTCACCTGTGAAGCTATCTGATCCTGGACTTTTGTTTGTAGAGGGTTTTTTTAAATTAAAGATTCTATTTCACTCCTAGTGACTGGTCTGTTCAAATTATCTATTTCTTCTTGATTCAATTTTGGTGTGCTCTATGTTTGCAGAAACTTGTCCATTTCTTTTAGTTTTTCGAATTTGTTGGTATATAATTGTTCATAGTTCCTTTATGGTTCTGTATTTTTGCGGTATTGGTTGTTATGTCTTTGTTTTCATTACTTATTTTGTTTATTTGATTCTCTCTTTTCTTCCTGATAAACCTGGCCAAAGGGTTGTCAATTTTGTTTACCCTTTCAAAGAACCAGCTCTTGGTCTTATTGATTTTTTTTCTCTTGTTTTTTTAATCTCTATTTTATTTATTTCCTCCCTGATCTTTATTATTTCCTTCCTTCTGCTGACTTTAGGTTTCATTTGTTTTTCTTTTTCTAATTCTTTTTTTTTTTTTTTTTTGTGGTACATGGGCCTCTCACTGTTGTGGCCTCTCCCGTTGCGGAGCACAGGCTCCAGATGCACAGGCTCAGTGGCCGTGGCTCATGGGCCCAGCTGCTCCGTGGCATGTGGGATCTTCCCGGACCAGGGCATGAACCTGTGTCCCCTGCATCGGCAGGCAGACTCTCAACCACTGTGCCACCAGGGAAGCCCTCTAATTCTTTTAAGTGGTAGGTTATATTGTTTATTTGAGACTTTTCTTGTGTTTTGAAGGCCTGTATTGCTGTGAACTTCCCTGTAATAACTGCTTTTGCTGCATCCCATAGATTTTGTATAGTTGTGTTTTCATTGTCATTTGTCTCAAGCTATTTTTTAATTTCCTCTTTGATTTCATTGTTGACCGATTGTTTTTTTAGTAGCAAGTTGTTTAGTCTCCATGTAATAATTTTTTTCCGCATTTCTTCTTCTGTGGTTGATTTCTAGTTTCATGCCATTGTGGTCAGAAAAGAAGCCTGAGATAATTTCTATACTGTTAAATTTGGGGGTGCTTGTTTTGTGCCCTAGTATGTGGTCCATCCTAGAGAATGTTCCATGTGCACTTGAAAAGAATGTGTATTTTCTTTGTTTTGGATGTAATGTCCTGAAAATATCAATTAACTGTAACTGTTTTATCATTTAGGACCTCTGTTGCCTTATTGATTTTCTGTCTAGAAGATATGTCCATTGATGGGGTGTTAAAGTCTCCTCAGTCTTCTGATTGAATGATTTTCATTATTCTATCTTCCAGATCACCTATTCATTCTTCTCCATTATTCATTCTGCTATTTATTGCCTTTAGCTCAGTTTTTGTCTCAGCAAATAAGTTTTCTAATTTTTCTTGGCTCCTCTTTATAGTTTGTTTCCTTTTTATAGTACTCTGCATTTCTGTTGATAGCCTTTCTTATTTCCTTCAATATTTTTGTTATGTCATTTTTGAAACTAGTGTCTATTAGAGTGAAGTGGTCTGTTTCATTGTTTGTTCTTTCAGGGGAATTCTCTTGGTCTTTTAACTGGGGGTGATTCCTCTGCTTCTTTGTTTTACTTATATTTCTCTTACTGTGTGAGTTTAGGGGAAACAGTTATCCACTGTGGTCTTTGAGGGCTATTTATATGTGGGATCATCCCTGTGTAGCTTGTGTGAGTTCAATATTTTTGGTTCAAGGGCCGTTTTTTGTATGGATCCCTGCTGCCTCTTTCCTCAGAGTGTACTGGCCATTATCGCCTTGATAGGGGGTGTGCAGATTCAGTGGCTGGTGCCTGCTTCTGGGGTTCTTGGTGGTGTTGGCAGCTCACATGTGCCCCTGGAGCCTATGATGGCAGCACAGGCAGCTTGAACTCACCCCTGGAGCCCAGGAGCCTAGTGAGAGGGGCTCACAACTGCTTCTGCAGCCCAGGAGGGCAGTAATGGTGGCTCATGACCATTCCTGGAGTCTGTGATGGTGGCCCAGAGCTTGTGTAGGTGACGTCCTGTCCCCTCAGAGCATGCAGAGAAAAAGGCTGCAGTGGCAGGTCCCACACCTCCCCTTACCTCCCAAACAATGGCTCCTAGCCTCTAAGGCAAGCCAGGCTTCCTCCACGTACGCCCTCAGTTGTGGTCACAGCAGATTCCAGCCTGTTCAGGCTGTTTCTGTGCTGCCAACCCAAGTCCTCTCCTTGGGTCTGATCTCCAAAGCTGAAGCTTCAGCATCCAGCCCCTGCCCACACTAATGGACACATGTCTCAGGCTGGGGAGCACAGGAGGGTGGAACTGATCGTCTTGCAGGTTTTCCTCCATTCTGGCTGCTGCAAACTGGTTGCTGCACTCTCCTCCAATGCTCTGAAGCTTCCCCCTGTCCCAGCTGTTCTCCCTGCCAGTGAGGGGCTTGTCATGGTGCAGGAACCTTTTCTTCTTTCATAGCTCCCTCCCAGGGTCACAGGTCACATCCAAATTTTTCTCTCTTTCTTTTTTTTAAAATTTTTTCTTTTGTCCTACCCAGTTATATGAAGATTTTCTTGCCCTTTTAGAAGTCTGAGGTCTTTTGCCAATGTTCAGTAGATATTCTTGGAGAATCATTCCACATGTGGTTGTATTTTTAACATATTTGTGGGAGGAGGTGAGCTTCACGTTGTAATACTCCACCATCTTGATCCTCAGCCCTGTAATACATTTCTTCATACCACAATTAAGGCTTGACAAATCTACCTTTAAAATATACCTCTAATCATATTAATTTTTTTCACTGCCACTGCAATAATCTAATCCAACTCTGCATCATTTCTTTCCTAGATTACTATAATATGTTCCCTTTATTTTTCTCCCATCCCTATTCAATCCATTCTCCACCTAGCAGCTTCAGTAGTATATCCTGAAATGGGGTGCTCTAAATCCTTCATTGGTGTTCAGTTAAGCTAGAGAAAAAATTCAAAAGCTTTAAATGTGTATGTCAGGATCCTTCATGATCTAGCCACTGCCTATCTTTGCCTCAGCTTTTGTAACTCTCATCATGGCTTCCTAGGCTTCAGACACATTGATATTTCAGATTCTCTAATGAAACAATTTCCCTTTCAGGAGGCATTAATCTTTGAGTTATGACAGCTACTATTATTGGTATATGAAAAGAAAACATGCAAAACATATTCTATCTCACCCTTTATTAGTACCTATCTTTTTTGAAACATATCTGTTTCATTAATAAGTATATATATGAAACTAAGAAGAAAGGAAGAAAAGAAAGGAAGGAAGGAAGGGAGGGGAAGAGAGGAAAGGAGAGGAATAAAGCTAGCTAGCTGTTGGCACTGTATGCTCACAAATATTTTACTGGTAGCAGTGTAAAATCAAACAAAATTTGAAGGGCATATCCTAATGCTGCAAACTGTTTCCTACTTCTGAGATTTCAAACTTGTTATTCTCTGCCTGGAATATTCTTTGCCTAATTTTTCATCAGGTTAACAAATTGCTTGTGATTCTTTTATTGTCATTTACAGAAAATGGAAATAACTCCCTAATAAAATTTGGTTCCTCTGTTATATGCTTTCTATATCTTTTCTTCAAATCATTTATCAGAGTGTATAAATCTATTTATTTAGTGAGTATTATGTAATCTTCCTTGTTAAGCACTAAGTTTCTTGAGGGTTAAGAGGGTCTATTTTGCTTATCACCGAATCCCAGCTAGCTAACTAGGACCTTGCTCAGTTACTCAACCCAGGTTCCATGAATGGTGCTTTGTCCCTGTAAGATTCCTTTCTTTATTTCTCCTTTGATCCGTTATGTTTTAATTTCATAATTAACTCTTGAAGGTTAGTTCTGTCTCTGTCTTATCTCAGTTCTTGTGAGCCACTTCACAGACTCTTGAAACACTGAAAAATGAATAAAATAAAGAGTCTACCACTGGGACAAACTGTAAGACCACACTTCGTATCACCAACTTAACTTTAGGATCTAAAACTAGAAGTTAACTCTGGTGTACATCTTTTATATTTAGTAACTGTGACCTGTAACCAGTTATCTCATTGCCTTACCTTTTTTAAACATTATAAACTATATACTAGCTATTAACTTCTATTTTGCAAAAATAGTCACCTGGACACATGAGGGTAATGCCCAGAGGGAAATATGTCCAAGAAATCACAATTAGAAAACACCTTGGTTTTCTTTTTAATTTTGATTGTTTGCATATTGTGTTTTTAATAGTGATAAATTAATCTTATGTTTAATTAAGACTTAAGTTGACAAACAGTTTTTCCTGACTTTTCTAATATGATTAAAATGTTTGTTTTTCCAAAAATAAATATTTTCTATCATTCTTTAATATAGTAAGTCCTTTGGAGTAAACCCCTTCTGAAGAACTCTGAAGCAGTTGGCAAACTGCTATCCTTACTCTAGAAACTGCCTTCATGATCTGAATTCTAGGCCTTATGGAAAATAACTGCCACAGGCATCTAATAAGAGGCTGCCTTTGCTTCTTGTTATTAGGCCATTTTCTTGAAGAGAGCTAATAGCTGATTGTTACTGAGTTCCTACAGTTGTTTTAAGTAAGTCCCCCACTTCAGAATTCACGCGTTCAGCTATTTCAAAATACATTGCTTGATGGTTAAATTTTAAAATTTTGAAGTTTTCTTTGCCTCATAGATTGGTATTCAGCTCTAAATAAAATGAGATAGGATGTGTGAAACTACATAATGCCTAGCCTAGTATACACTAGGAGCTCAAGAAATGTCCATTAAAGAGAGTTGAATGGAAAAGGAAAACTCTTGTCTGTGTAAAAAGAAAAAAGGCTACAATTAGCTAATGAACATGAAATATAATGCTTGACATTTCATTTGCATGTAGACAGATATGTGAATAAAATATCTTGACTTATTATAGAGTTTATCTTCAAAACTTTTCACACTTTTCTTAGAATTAATTATGCATAATTAAAGTTAATGGAGAGGAGGTAATAGCATTTTGGGGTTATATTTGAAACTGTAAGTTATTTGTTAGTTCATTTTTTAATTTAACACGGACTTATTCAGTGTATATTTTATGAAAGCTTTAAAGGAGATGACCTGAGAGTTGTTTTCCATGCCTAGAAAGGAACCTCTTTCCC
>NW_006774670.1:2072968-2096332 GCF_000442215.2 Lipotes vexillifer
CTTTCCCTTGGTTCTGTAGATTGATAGAATTGCTATATTTTAGAAGTCCCTCACTTATAACTTTCACCACAACAATGTAATCATCCAACTGCTTTGTGTTGTGAACACATAGGACTGTGTTCACAAATGTTCTGACACAGAGTATCTGCAGCCAGACTCTAGGGATGTTGCTCCAGTCAGAAAGTCAGAACCACATCACCTGAAACTCATGTCTGGTAATGTTTGTCAGGATTTTTTTTCTTTTAGGTTTAGCCAACTGATATAAAATTAGTGTGAAGGTAATTTTGCCTAGTTCTTTGGAATTCCCTCACAAAATGAGGGCATTTCCAGCTGAAGCACATGAACCTAAAACAACATATGGAATATGGAATATTCCCTGTCTCTGAATAAGGATGGAATGAATTCGCGTGTGATACTCTCTCATCCTGGAATCCTCTCTCCATTCTGATCAGATGCTGTTCCATGAGCACTTACAGGTGTTTCAAGAAACATTGATTTTATTAGTCATTATTTAAGATCTGCTTATCCTCTGTATTTTTCTTTAGAGGATCACAAAAAAGTAGTTCTTTATGTATTTCATTACTGAAGTGAAATCTAGAAAAAAACATAAATTGGGACACAATTGAAATATGGGCATTTTCATCCAACTGAATACTGTACTTTCTGCACTTGTCTGTTCAGATCTTCTGGCAATTTATTTTTGTCTGCCAATTAAATGCATTTATGTTTGTTTGTCATGTATTACTCCAGCCCTCTGCTACAGGAAGAACAAGTCTTTGTTCAATTCTTTTTGTTTTTCATGTCTTTCCCTCAAAAAAGACTTCTAAAAATTTATAATTTATGTTAGTAAAATTTTTTAAAGTACAATATTAAGTATCAAATGACTTTTAAAATCCCATTTAAAAATTGCAGAGATTTGTCTTCACTTTCTCCAAGTTTAAAAAGTCTTGTTCCCATAAAGACTTTATACTATCATTAGTTAATATCTCAAGACATGAAAATTCCCTTAGGGCTAAATTCAGCATTAATGGTAGTGAATATAATTTCTAATAGTCTTCTTCTTGATAACTATAGTTTTAGGTGACTTTTGGTCAAATCACTTTAGGACATCATCTTTATTGCATAATGAGGCTCTGAAATGCTCCAATTTTGTGGTCAGGAAGATAAGTTCGTTTTGTCATTTTCTTTTATGTTCACATTATTAGTATTACTTTCATTTCACAGATCATTTTTCCTTTCTTTCTTCATTTCTTGCCTGCTTTTTAAAAAATCTTTTAACCCAAGTGTCCTTGTCTAAGAGTTTTCTTAATTAAAATTAGTAATATTTATAAATCCACATACACATTCAAGTATGAACTACAATATAAGACAATGAACATAACTGCTAACTCTTCCACATTGCATATCACTCTTTCTTGAAGACCAAGTGAGCGTGTCCTGGTCAATCTGTAGATTAAATATGAATAAAGTTTTTAAATAAAATTCAGGTAGTAGTTTTCATATGCTCTTTGGACACCTTCAATGAACCTAACCATCTTCTGGACCATTACCTAGTGCATTCTATTAGAACAGTTCATATCTGAAAAATAGGGCATGTTAGATTTATGAACTATGAATTTTTTTTAAAAAGTTAAATGTTGAACATCCAAGTAGAGTCATTAAACTCTTAAATAGAAATAACAAATGATAAAATCTGACATTTATTAGGAAATATATACATTTCAGTAATATGGTAATTTGAATATGAATGTAAAAATAAAATTGCCAGGAAATACAAACATTAATAGCTTTTAATTAGAACACATTGGAAAGGAAGTAGGAATGAAAGGAGCATGTGATTGAACTTATTCATAAAGAGCAAACACTAATTTATTCTAAGTCGTTAGTGTTAATATAGTCTGCAGCAATGGACAAATCAATGTTAATTGAGTGCTAAAAGGAAAACATGCAGGAAGCAGCTTTCACTATTATGAACTGTGGGTACATATGAAAAGGCAGAATTGAAATTAAATACAATTTAATTCAGTCCGAATATTTTTATTAACATCAAAAATGCTAGACAGAGTGAAAAATTATATGTGCCTTTTATGCTGCATTTTCCAATACTTTATTATGAAAACACATGAACATGCAGCAGAGTTGAAAAAATGTTTCACTGAACCCCCTGAAATCTACCACCTAGATTCTACCCTTTACATTTTACTATACTTGCTCAACTATCCTATCTGCACCTCTCTATTCATCCATTAATTCATCCTAGTTTCTACCCATTTAAAGAACATTGCAGACATCACAACAACTTCCTCAAATACTTTAGCATGCATTTTTATATAAAATTTACATAAAATGGAATGCACATATATTAAGTGTATCTTCCCTGAGTTTTGATAAATGCATATGCCTGTGTAGCCCAAACCTCTATCAAGACTACAGAACATTATGATTCATCCATTCCAGAAAGTTACCTCACTATCAGTCTAGTCAGTTGCTGTCCCCACCCAACACAACTACTGTAATATTATGATTTATAATAAATATATATTTGATCTTTGTCCCCATTTCTGGCACAAAGCTCCTAAAACCCTTGGAGATTTTTCTGATGAAGAAATAACGGTATTTTTTGTTATGTAAATAAGGTGACTTTCGGAAAGTGCCTAAGCATGGAGATGACCATGTGATTAGAGGGTTGGAAATCTCAGTCCCATCCTTCTGACCTCTGGGGAGGAAAGAGGGGCTAGAGATTGAGTTCAGTCACCAGTAGCCAATGATTTAATCAGTCATACCTGTATAAAGAAGCCTCTGGGGCTTCCCTGGTGGCGCAGTGGTTGAGAGTCCGCCTGCCGATGCAGGGGACACGGGTTTGTGCCCCAGTCCGGGAAGATCCCACATGCCGCAGAGCGGCTAGGCCCGTGAGGCATGGCCGCTGAGCCTGCGCGTCCGGAGTCTGTGCTCCGCAACGGGAGAGGCCACAACAGTGAAAGACCTGCGTACCGCAAAAAAAAAAAAAGAAGCCTTTGTAAAAATCACAAAGGAGAGCTTCCAGGTTGGTGAACATATGCAAATTTGGGGAGAGTAGTGCTCCCAGAGAGCATGGAAGCTCTGTGCCCTTTGTCCATACCTTGTCCTAGGCATCTCTTCCATATGACTCTTCCTGGGTTATTTCATTTTATAATAAACCTAATCTAGTAAATAAGTAATCTAGATTACTAGTGATTTAGTAAGTAAAATATTTCTGAGTTTGGTGAGGCACTCTAGTAAATTAATGGAACCCAGGAAAGGGGGTCATTTGAACTTTGAATCTTTAGCCCATGGTGATAATGCAGAAGCACAGGTGATAATCTGAATTTGCGACTGGCAACTGAAGTGGGGAGTTGGGAGCAGTCTTGTGGGACTGAGTCCTCAATGTATGGGGTCTGATGATATCTTCTTTGGCTAGAAAGTGTCATAATTGAGTTGAATGGCAGGACACCCAGCTGGTGTTGGAGAATTGCCTGTTGGTGTGGGGGAAAGCCCCCCAACACACACACACATTGGATATTGGCACTCAGAACCCATTTGATTTATGACGTTTTTCCACTATAGCGCTGTATATTTCTAAAACTGATCCACCAATTAAAAAAGAATTACCATACATTCAATTACCTGGGTGTCCGTTTTTCAAAGACATTAACAATAATGTCTCTCTCTTTAAAAGAAAAATATTTCAAATTATACTTGTAAAATACTTATGCACCTTTCAAATAGTTCAGTAAAACTTGAAGACTATTTAAAGTAAAAATTATTTAAAGGGAGGCTGGGTTTAGTTGGAGACTGAGTGAAGCATTAGGCAACTTCCATTAAATCTCAGAGAGCTGGCAAGTTATAAGCACTGTGGATAAACCGTGGTCCCATTTCTTGTTCTTCACCTAGTTGATTATCTTACACATTTAGATCCAATTATGAAATTGCTAACTAGCTCAATACCAGCCATAAAGAAGGTGCACAATAAGTTGTTGTTAAGTGGAATAAAAGAGTGAATGAAAACAGAATGAATGAGGAGGGAACTAGCATTTGCCAAGTATTTGGGAACATGACTAGCAAAATGCTACACGTTTTAAATATATTATCTTGTGTTTTCTTAAAGCAATTATGCAAGTTAGGTACACTTTGCTAATGTTTTGTACATGGTAAATGCTCAATACATCACTATAACTGCTAGTATGCATCACTATAACTCCTGAAATGTGCAGGCTCTAATTTACTAAGGGGTTTTAATCCCCAGGAACATCAGAGCAGCAATTGGATTACTCACCTGCGATAGGCTTAACACTAATCTTTTCATATTCCAAAATTCTCTTTGTCTGGACGAGAAAGGAGTAGCTCAGTAAATAGTATATCAAATGCCAGTGGTTTATATTCATAATCAGTTATTGCTCTATTATTCTAAAAACTGGAAAAATTAGCAGCTTTATTTCAAGGTCAAGTGTTTTCTATTATAGTTGATAAGTAGAAAAAGCCACAGAATTTCTGATAAGTGGTAAATTTAAATACTGCATGCTAAAGGCAATTGAATCTATTTCAGAAGTGCAACAGGAATTTATAAGGATATATATCTTCAAAAACCAAGCTGGAAAATGAATTTTAATCAAAACTGAGACCAGATCTAGACTTCCAGTATAAAATGACATTTATATAAAACAAATGAAATTTTCTATTTAAATACCATTAACAAAAGGAGGAAAAAAGCAAACAAAAAGGCAAAATAAGCAAATTAATAGGCAAATAATACTAACCAAAAAATCATTACACCATTACCACAAACTGCTAGATAAACATCTATCAAAATCTGGAAATAATTTTCACCAAGTCTAAGGCTGATTACTACTCTTGTCTGTGCAGTCATCCAAGAAATATTTATTAAACACTTTGTCCTATGGCAAAATAAGAAATCTCCCAAGGGCCTATAGGCTACTTATAGGGCATTTTATAATGATTGTTGATTACTGATGAGGACAGGAGTTTGTTTTGCAGTAGTAATTTAAAATGTATACTGCCAGGAATTTAGTATTCAAGTTTAATGATTTTATCTGATTGACAGGTTATACCTTTTAAAATATGCAATAACTCCTGATGTTGATTTTGTCATTTGAACAGTCAACTGATATAAATGATTTAAATTTTTCTGGTATTTAAATTGTATTAATTGTATAAGAGCACTTTCAAAATATTTAAAAAGTGATTGACTTCCTCTCAAGACATGAGTACAACATCTGCCACTAAATTAGTCTTATTATTCCACTAAAATCATATAAAGAAGTTTCAATTCTGGTAATTTTATAAGATGATTTTAAAATCTTAGATACCTGGAATGAGTGTGTAGCATTCTCTGTGTGCATACACTATTCTTCATGAGATGGAGTAAAATAGAAGGTCATTATGTTTTGTAAAATCAGACTTATAATAACCATCACATCTTTAGAAATTTGATCTAGCATGTAAAATGTGTAATTTCTAACTTGTTCTAAAATACCGTACTAGTTAGATGTCTAATTTCCTTATTCAACTGAGTAGTTCTGTATAGTTGAAAGATTACTGATTAAATCATTCTATTTCATTTACTTGTGTAATTTCACCATTCTATTTCATGGACAAGAATTGGTGCATAGTTAGAATAATGCATAAGAAAACACAAGCCAGACAAATCCCTTGGAAGCAAAGGCTAGGTTCATCTGCTGAGGAAGAAATGTATTTCACTAAAGGATTCTTAGTCTTTTTATTAGGTAATTGAGCAGTTGGGCAGAAAATTATTAAGAAATGTTAGGATTAATACAAATTTACTCAAGCATACTGGTTATAGGTACCATTTTCAATATAAAGATATAAATATAAAAATTTTTTCATTGGTGTAACCAATTGTAGAAAGTATGTGTAGGTACAAATGCTTGCACTGGAACCAGGGCACATTTGCAGAGCTTGACTTGTGTTGTAGTCAGCACTTGCAGGAACAAGAGCCATGGATACTCCCCCATAGGAGCTATGAGACCTGATAAAGGAGCCAACATTTAGAATGAAGTCTAAGTGGATTGCTGAATAGTGTTGCCTTATGTTGCTGGGATTTGGTAAATAAAAGGAATTCAACAGGAATGAGCTGAAGGTCCATGGTTTTGGTGATGGTTTATAGCTTTGAGTGTTGCAACCAGTCCTTTCCATTTTGGGAATGGAAATTTTCATGTCTCTGGAGTGGGAAATCACTGCTTAGCCTCTAAAGGCAAGTGTGTGTTTGGGAAGAAGTGTGTGTCAACCACTGAGGTCATTGGTTATTGCAATGATGGATGATCTCAATAGTTGTTAGGTGGTAAGTCTTTTCCTCAAAAGCAGAGAATTAATTTGCTTAATTGTTCTGTCTTTATTCAGGTGGGTCCCTAGTTAAATCTTGCATAACTGTTAGGAAAGTGTTTCTAAGACATTTTCTGTCAGTGGAGAGGTTAACGGTATAACTATTGATACTTTCTTTATCATTGTAATCTCTTGTCCTTGCTTATGAGTTGAACCAAAGAGACTTGTGAGAGCAAGTGCCAAGAGGAGAAAATCTGTAGACGTATTGCAGTGCCTTCAGTCATGTAACAGTTACATGCAATAGGTGTATGGAGCTCTTAGCTATCCAGATTAGCACCTTCCAGGGAAATGTGATCCTGGACTGTGAACCTTGAAGATTACAAATGTATGGTAGATATAAAGATTTTATTCATTTATATTCTGCTGTATAAGAAATGTCTCTTTTTATCTGAAGTAATGCTTCCTCCTTTAAAGTCAAATTTGTTTTGTATTAGTATGAGGGCACTAGCTTTCTTTGGATTAGTGTCTGCAGAGTATATTTTTTCTTCAACATTTATTTTCAGTATCTGTCTTTACATTTAAGGTGTGTCTTAGAAGCAGCATGTAGGTTTTGTTGCTGTTTGCTTTTAATCAAAATTTAGTTATTTTAAATTTGAGGTAGTAACTGATATATTTGGCCTTATAGCTACCACCTTAGTATTTGTTTTTGGCTTGTTCTGTTATGCTCATTTTTCTTTTTGTTCTTTTGGGTAATTTAAATAGATTTTATTTTTCTGTTTTTCTTCTCTGTAAACATGAGTCATACATTCTTTTACTATTCTTTTATTAGGTACTCTAGAGATTACAACACGCATGCTTAATTTATTAAAATTTATTACATTCATTTCTCTCATATGCATGGAACTTTAAGTCCATGCATCCCCTAACACATCTTTGGTATAGTTATTACTTATTCTACGTATATCAACCAAGACAGTATATCATTATTTGGTACAGTCAATATTGATTTATGTTTACCTGCATTTTTCCCCTTCTTTTGTTCTTTAGTTTTCCTGCATTTTGGCACTTTATCTGGGACCAATTTCTTTTTGCCTAAACTCTCTTTAGTATTCCTTTCAGTACAGATCTCTAGGGAAGCATATATATTTATCTGAAGTAGTATTTATTTTATCATCTTTTCATTTCTATTAAGTTATGGTTGATGTACAATATTGTATAAGTTTCAGGTGTACAAGAGTGATTCACAATTTTTAAATGTTATATTACATTTATAGTTACTATAAAATATTGGCTATATTCCCCATGTTATACAACACATCATTGTTGCTTATTTATTTTATGCATAGTAGTTCGTATCTCTTGATCTCCTACTACTATTTTGCCCCTTCCCTCCTTCCTTCTCCTCACTGGTAATCACTAGTTTGTTTTCTATATCTGTGAGTCTGTTTCTTTTTTGTTATATTCACTAGTTTGTTTTATTTTTTAGATATGATATATAAGAGGTATCATACAGTATTTCTCTGCCTAACTTAATTCACTTAGCATAATATCCTCCAAGTCCATCCATGTTGCTGCAAATGCCAAAATTTTGTTCTTTTTTATGACTGAGTAGTATTCCATTGTGTATGAGTGTGTGTGTGCCTGTATACACACACACACACACACACACACACACACACACACACACGTACATATACATACATACACCTTGATCCATTCATCTATTGGCCACTTAGGCTGCTTGAATTTCTTGACTATTTTAAATGATGCTGCTATGAACTTTGGGGTGCATGTATCTTTACTTTTTTTCTTTTTTTAATTATACTTGATTTACAATGTTGTGTTAATTTCTGCTGTACAACAAAGTGATTCAGTTATACAATATATACATTATTTTTCATTTTTCATTATGGTTTATCATAGGGTATTGAATGAGTTCTCTCTGCTATATAGTAGGACCTTCTTGTTTATCCATTCTATATATAATAGCTTACATCTCCTAACCGCAGCTTCCCACTCCATCCCTCCCCCAACCCCCTTCCCACTGGCAACCACAAATCTGTACTCTATGTCCATGAGTCAGTTTTGTAGATAGGTTCATTTGTGTCCTATTTTAGGTTCCACATATAAGTGATATCATATGGTATTTGTCTTTCTCTTTCTGACTTACTTCACTTAGTATGATAATCTCTAGTTGCATACATGTTGCTACAAATGGCATTATTTCATTCTTTTTTATGGCTGAGTAGTATTCCATTGTGTATACGTACCACATCTTCTTTATCCATTCATCTGTCTATGGACATTTAGGTTGTTTCCATGTCTTGGCTATTGTGAATAGTGCTGCTATGAACATAGGGGTGTTCTTTTTGAATTACAGTTTTGTCTGGATATATGCGCAAGAGTGGGATTACTGGATCACATGGCAACTCTATTTTTTGTTTTTTGAGGAACCCCCATGCTGTTTTGCATAGTGTCTGTACCAACTTACATTCCCACCAACAGTGTAGGAGGGTTCCCTTTTCTCCACACCCTCTCCAGCATTTGTTATTTGTAGACTTTTTATTGATGGCCATTCTCACTGGTGTGAGGTGGTACCTCATTGTAGTTTTGATTTGCATTTCTCTGATAATTAGCAATGTTGAGCATCTTTTCATGTGAATATTGGCTATCTGTCTATTCTTTGGAGAAATGTCTACTTAGGTCTTCTGCCCATTTTTTGATTGGGTTGTTTGCTTTTTTTGTTATTAAGTTGTATAAGCTGTTTATATACTTGTAAATTAAGTATATAATTTATACTTGTATAATTTATATGGAAATTAAGCCCTTGTCAGTCACTTCATTTGCAAATATTTTGTCCCATTCTGTCAATTGTCTTTTTGTTTATGGTTTCCTTTGCTGTGCAAAATCTTGTAAGCTTGATTACGTTTCATTTGCTTATTTCTGTTTTTATTTCTAATGTTTTGGGAGACTGACCTAAGAAAACATCGGTATGACTTATGTCAGAGAATGTTTTGCCTATGATCTCTTCTAGGAGTTTTATGGTGTCATGTTTAAGTCTTTAGGCCATCTTGAGTTTATTTTTGTGTATGGTGAGAGGGTGTATTCTAACTTCATTGATTTACATGAAAATGTCCAAATTTCCCAGCACCACTTGAAGAGATGGTCATTTTCCTATTTTATATTCTTCCCTCCTTTGTTGAAGATTAATTGATCACAGATGCGTGGGTTTATTTCTGGACTCTGTATTCTGTTCCATTGATTCATATGGCTGTTTTGTGTCAATACCATGCTGTTTTGATTGCTGTAGCTTTGTAGAATTATCTGAAGTCTGGGAGGGTTATGCTTCCTGCTTTGTTCTTTTTCTTCCAGATTGCTTTGGAAATTCTGGGTCTTTTATGGTTCCATATAGATTTTAGGGTTATTTCTTCTAGTTCTGTGAAAAATGTCATGAGTAATTTAACACATTATTGATGAGAGACATATTAATACGTCTTTTGTTACCCGAACATTATTGACCAAAGACATATCAATATGTTTTTAGAGAGTGATACAATTAACATCACTGTGTGAAGTTGTTAGAGCTTAAAATTGATCAAGGTTCATTATACAACTTATGATTGTCATTATCATATATATTTTGCTCCATTAGGTTTTTGTTCCAAGCTTGCATATATTATAAATGCAAGTTTATTATGTAAAATTTTCAAAAATGACACATCGCGAAAATTTGAGTGAAGAAGAATTTTTGGTGAATTTTATGCAGATACTTTCTCTGATTGTCTGAGTGACATATATACTAGTGTCTCAGAAAATAATAGTTCTTCAGAATGTAGTTCTGATTCAGACAATGTGAATATGAAGCCAATAAAAAGACAACAAATCGTGATTGATTCTGATACGGAAATTGAAGATTAAACACGGAGCTGGAGATTGCTCCTTTGTTTCTACAGAAGAGTGGACTGAAGACAACATTTCACGAAAATGAGAATACTTTACATATGTGTCAGGTGTCACTATTGAATGTAATAACCCACAAAGTGTTAGTGTAATAACAGAATTAATTTTTGGTAATGACTTTCTTGAGTTGGTCGCTTCTCAAACAAACTTGTATCATCACCAACAGAATGAAAAATCATATAAAAAGTATGATAAGGTTTTAAAATGGACTGATATAACCAATACTGACATGAAGAAGTTTCTTGGATTAATAACTTTGATGAGACAGATAAGAAAGTCACACTGGAAAGAATATTGGTGGACTGATCCCTTACTTGAAACTCCTATCTTTCCAAAGGTTATGATGAGAAGAAGGTTCAAAAAAATCATGATATTTCTTCACTTTAACGATAACGCAGAAACTCCACTTCCTGTAGACAGAATTTCAAAGTTCTTTTGGGTTATTTTCTACCAAAATTTCAATTGATCTGTATACAAGAACAAGAGCTATCACTTGATGAGGCAATGATAACGTGGAGAGGACGAATCAGATTCAAAACCTATAATCCAGGAAAACTTACAAAATATGGAACTTTAGTCAGGATGGTTAGCAAAAGTGAAACTGGATATATATGCAACCTTGAGATTTACATGGGTGAAGGAAAGAAACTGCAAGAAACAATACTATCAGTCCTACCACCTTATCTTGGTTCATGGCACCGTATTTACCAAGACAATTATTACAACAGTGTGTCCACATCTGAAATATTGTTGAAAAATAAAATCAGAGTTTGTGGGAGTATAAGATAATCGTGGTCTACCAAACCAATTAAAGGAAAAATATAAAAATCTACAGAGGGGAGAAATGACATTCTAACAGAAGGGAGAAGTGATTCTTCTTATATGGAAAGATAAGAAGCTAGTTCACATGGTGACAGCTATTCATGACACCACCATACCATCTACAGGAAAGGAAGACAGGAGGACTGGCCATCAGATAACTAAGCCCACTTGTATATTAGAGTATAATAAATATAGGAAAGGAGTTGATTGATCCAATCAATATCTGGCAAACTTCAATATTCTTCAGAAAACTCGAAAATGGTATAAGAAAGAGGGTTTCTATTTGAGCAATTGTGGTTTATTCAATGTGTTTAAAATATATTGTAGCCTTAATGCACAGAATAAAATGACTTACAAGCAATTTTTGTTAGCAGTAGCTAGAGAGTGGGTAACTGACCATTCTGGTGAATGTAGTGGTAGTCCCACACCTGGTCCTTCTTGTGGCATTTCTAAAAGAGCCCCCTGCAAAGATCCACCTTGTTGACCATCAGGTAAAATAAAAGAACATATTCTAGAGGAAATAATACCCATAGGACTAAATAAAAAATGCTGTTAGAAAGTGTAGTCTGCTCTTCCAGGGGAAAGAACAGTGAAACACAGTATAGATGTAATAGATGTTCTGTTCCCCTGCACAGAGGTGCCTGCTATACTGCCTATCACACTCTAACAAAATATTAGAATGCTTTAGTAATACATGTACAAAGTTTCAAATAAATACATTAAGTGAAAAAAATGTTTTTTGATATTTATTCAAACGTGGGTGTTTAAATATTCACTTACATAACAAATCGCCAACTACAGGTGTTAGTTTCTGCAAAAATCCCCTGGTCAGTAATGTGTTAATAAGGGTTGCATTAAATCTGTAGATTGCTTTGGATAGTGTGGCCATTTTAACAATATTAACTCTTCCTATCCAAGAGCATGGGATATCTATCTATTTCTTTGAATCAACTTCAGTTTTCTTTATTGATGTTTTATAGTTCTCAGCATGTAAGTCTTTCACCTCCTTGGTCAGGTTTATTCCTAAGTATTTTATTTTGGGGGGTGTGATTTTAAAAAGTACTTTTTATTATTTTACATTTCCTTTCTGATATTTCATTGTTAATGTAAAGAAATGCAACCAATTTCTATATGTTAATCTTGTGTCCTGCTATCTTGCTGAAATAGTTTTTCAGTTCTAGTAGTTTTTGTGTTGAATCTTAAGGGTTTTCTAAAAATAGTATCAAGTCTTCTGCATATAATTACAATTTTACCTCTTCCCTTCCAACTTGGATACCTTTATTTCTCTTCCAACTTGGATACCTTTATTTCTCTTTCTTGTCTGATTGCTGTGGCTATGACTTCCAACACTATGTTGAATAGAAGAGGTGAGAGTGGGCATCCTTGTCTTGTTCCAGATTTTAGAGGTCAGGTTTTCATCTTTTCACCATTGAGTATTATATTGGCTCTGGGTTTGTCATAAATAGCTTTTATTATGTTGAGATATGCTCCCTCTATACCCACTTTGGTAAGAGTTTTTTCATGAATAGATGTTGAATTTTGTCAGATGCTTTTTCTGCATCTATTGAGGTGATCACATGGTTTTTGTCTTTTCTTTGGTTAATGTGGTATATTGCAGTAATTGATTTGCGTATGTTGAATGAGACATGAACTTGGGATGTATTGCACTTGGTCGTGGTGTATGATCTTTTTTATGTGTTGCTGAATTCAGTTTGCTAATATTTCCTTGAGAAATTTTGCATCTATATTCATCAAAGATAGTGGCCTGTAATTTTCTTTTTTGCTAGTGTCTTTGTCTGGTTTTGGTATCAGACTGATGGTGGCTTCATAGAATGTCTTTGGGAGTTTTCCCTTCTCTTCAGTTTTTTAGAAGAGTTTGAGAAGTGTCAGTATAAGTTCTTCTTTGTATGTTTAGTAGAATTCACCTGTGAAGCCATTTTGTCCTGGACTTTTGTTTGTAGGGAGTTTTTAAATTACAGATTCTATTTCACTTCTAGTGAATTGGTCTGTTCAAGTTATCTATTTCTTCTTGATTCAATTTTGTGGGCTGTGTGTTTCTAGAAAGTTGTCCATTTCTTCTATGTTCTTGAATTTGTTAGCATATAATTGTTCATAGTATTCCCTTATGTTTTTTTGTATTTTTGTGGTATTGGTTGTTATGTCTCCTTTTTTATATCTTATTTTGTTTATTTGGCTTCTCTCCCTCTTTTCCTTGGTGAGCCTGGCCAGAGTTTTGTCCATCTTGTTTACCCTTTCAAAGAACCAGCTCTTGATTTTTTCTACTGTTTTTTTTAATCTCTATTTTATTTGTTTCCTCCCTGATCTTTATTATTTCCTTCCTTCTGCTGACTTTAGGTTTTGTTTGTTCTCCTTTTTCTAATTCATTTAAGTGGTAAGTTAGGTTGTTTGACATTTTTCTTGTTTTTTGAAGAAGGTGTGTATCACTATGAACTTCCCTCAAAGAACTGCTTTTGCTGCATTCCATATACTTTGTGTTTTCATTGTCATTTGTTTCAAGGTATTTTTTAATTTCCTCTGATTTCATTGTTGATGCATTGTTTTTTTAGTAGCATATTGTTTAGTCCCCATGTAATCATTTTTTTCTCATTTCTTTTTCTGTGGTTGTTTTCTAGTCTCATGCCATTGTGGTCAGAAAAGATGCCTGAGATAATTTCTATACTCTTAAATTTGGGAGGCTTGTTTTGTGCCCTAGTATGTGGTCCATCCTAGAGAATGTTCCATGTGCACTTGAAAAGAATGTGTATTCTGTTTGGATGTAATGTCCTGAAAATATCAATTAAGTCTAACTGTTTTATCATTTAGGATCTCTGTTGCCTTATTGATTTTCTGTCTCAAAGATCTGTCCATTGATGTGAGTGGGATGTTAAAGTCTCCTACTATTATTGTACTACTGTTAATTTCTCCCTTTATGTCTGTTAGTATTTATGTATTTGGGTGCTCCTATATTAGGTACATATATGTTGACTAGTGTAAAATACTCTTCTTGTGTTATCCTTTTATTATTATATACTGTCCTTCTTTGTCTTTCTTTATGGACTTTGTTTTAAAGTCTATTTTGTCTGAGTATTGCGACCGTGCTTTCTTTTCATTTCCATTTGCCTTAGATAATTTTTCCATGCCTTCACTTTCAATCTGTGTGTCCTTTGCCCTATTTTTTAAATCCAATCTACCACTCTGTGTCTTTTGATTGGAGCACTTAGTCTATTGACATTAAGGTAATTATTGGTTGATATGTATTTGTTGACATTTTGAACCTTGTTTTCTCATTGATTTTTACATTTTTTTCTTTGTCCCATACTTTTTCTTTTTGGTTTTCCTTTTGTGGTTTGATGTTTTTCAGTTGTATTATACTTATGTTCTCTTCTTTTGGTTTTTCTGAATCTACGTTTTTGATTTGTGGTTACCCTGTTTTTCAAATATGTTATTCCCTTCCTATACCTATTTCCCTTAGACTGGTAGTCATATAGGCCCAAACACATTCTAAGAAATGAAAACATCTACATTTTTTTACTCACCCACATTTTCTGATTTTGATGTCCTCTTCTACATCTTCCTGTTCACCCTTTTGCTGTTAATTGTAGTTATCAGCCGTTTCACAAAAATGTTTTGATTTTTTAAAGTCTGTGTACTGGTTTATTTAGGTGATTTGCTTTCCAATTGTGATTTTCTCTTTCCTATAGATTCTTACTTCTATTTAGAGAAGACTTTTGAATATTTCTTTTAGGATAGGTTTAGTATTGTTGTATTCATTTAGTTTTTGCTTGTCTGAGAAATACTTTCTCTTTCCTTCTATTCTAAATGATAATCTTGCTGGGTAGAGTATCATAGGTTTCAGACTTTTCCCCTTCAGGACTTTGAATACATCTTGACACTGCCTCTGGCCTGCAACATTTCTGTAGAGAAATCAGCTGAAAGTCTTACGTCAGTTCCCTTGTAATTAATGCTTTGTTTTTCCTCTTGCTGCCTTTAGAATCATCTCATTAACTTTTGCCATTTTAATTATAATATGTTCTGGTGTAGGTCTGTTTGGGTTTATCTTGTTTGGGACCCTCTGTATTTCATGTACCTAGATATCTTTTGGGGAAGTTTTCAGCCATAATTTCTTCATATACATTTTTGATCCCTTTTTCTCTTTCTTCCCCCTTTGGAATCCCTATTATGCATAGATTGACATGCTTTACATTATCCCATAGGTATCTTATATTGCTTTTATTTTTATTTGGCTTTCTGTATGCTGTCCTGATTGGGTGATTTCTACTATTGTATCTTCCAGGTCACTTATTCGTTCTTCCACATTATTAATTCTGCCATTCATTGCCTTTAGCTTGGCTTTCATCTCAGCAAATGAGTTTTCTAATTTTTCTTGGTTCCTCTTTATAGTTTCTAGTTCCTTTTTATAGTATTCTGCATTTCTTTCAATCACCTTTCTTAATTCCTTCAGTATTTTCATTATCTCCTTTTTGAAATCGTTGTCTATAAGACTGAAGAGGTCTGTTTCATTGTTTATTCTTTCAGGAGAATTCTCTTGGTCTTTTAACTGGGAGTGGTTCCTCTGCTTCTTCACTGTACTTATATTTCTCTTACTTTGTGAGTTAGGAGAAAGAATTATCTACTGTGGTCTTTGAGGGCTATTTATATGTAGGAGCCTCCCTGTGTAGCTTGTGTGGGTTTAATATTTTTGGTGCAAGCGTTGTTTATAGTGTGGATGCCTATTGCCTATTTCCTTAGTGTGTGCTGGCTGTTATCCCCTTGATAGGGGGTGTGCAGATGGGGTGGCTGGTGCCTGGTCCTGGGGTTCTTGGTGGTGATGGCAGCTCACGTGTGCCCCACCCCCCCCAGAGCATGTGATGGGAGTGGAGTTGCCTGATGACTGCTCCTGGATTTTGGGAGGGCAGTGGCAGCAGCTCACGACTGCTCCCAGAATACAGAAGGGTGGTGGTGGTGGTGGCTTGCATCCACTTCTGTAGCAGGTGCTGACAGCAGCAGTGGCAGAGGCTTGTGATTGCTCCTGGAGCTCATGTAGTTGGTGTCCTGCCACTTGAGAGCTCACACAGGGAAAAAAACTGCAATGACAGATCCTGCCCCCCTCCACATCCCCCAAAACAAATGGCACCTGGTTTCTAAGGCACCTGGGCTTCCTCCACATACACTCTCAGTTGCAGTCACACAAGATCCCAGCACATTCAGGCTGCTTTCATGTAGTCCACCCCAGTCCTCTCCCTGGATCTGATCTCCAAAGCCACAGCCTCAGAACCCAGCCACCACCTCCATACTGGTGGATGCACATCTCAGGCTGGGGAATGCAGGGCAGTGGCACTGACCATCTGTGCAGGTCTCTCTCAGATCCAGCTACTGCAAACTTGTTTGTGCATTCTCTTCTGAGGCTCTGAAGCTCCTCCTTTGTCCCAGCTGATCTCCTCGCTGGTGAGGGGACTTCCAGGGTGCAGGAAACTTTCCTGTTTCACAGCTCTCTCCCAGGGATACAGGTCCATCCCAATTAATTTCTCACTTTTTTTTTTTTGGTCCTACCTGGTTTCATGGGGATTTTCTTGCCCTTTCAGCTGTCTGAGGTTTTCTGCCCACATTCAGTAGGCATTCTGTGAGAATCGTTCCATATGTAGATGTATTTTTGAAGTACTTGTGGGAGAAGGTGAACTTCATGTCCTACAACTCCACCATCTTGATACTCAATTCCTATCTTTTCTAATTAGTGTTTCCATTTTTTGGACATATACTGAGGAGTGGAATTTCTGGGTCATATGGTAGTTCTATTTTTTAGGTTTTTTTTTTGTGTGGAAACTTTCATAATGTATTCCACAGTGGCTGCACCAATTTACATTCCCACCATTCCCACTAGAATTCCATTTTCTCATATCCTCGCCAACATTAATTATTTGTGTTCTTTTTGGTGTGAGATGGTATTTCATGGTTTTAATTTTCATTGCTCTGATGATTAACTATGTTGAGGATTTTTTCATGTGCCTGTTGGCAATCTGCATATCTTCTTTGGAAAAATGTCTATTTATATTTTCTGCCCATTTTAAAATTAGGTTATGTAGGGGGTTTTTTGATGTTGAGTGTATGATCTGTTTATATATTTTGGATATTAATTTCTTACTAGTCATATCATTTGCAAATATTTTCTCCTAATCAGTAGGTTTTCCTTTTGTCAATGATTTCCTTTGCTGTGCAAAAGGTCCTGTTTGGGATTAACATATACACACTACTATATATGAAATATATATAACAAACAAGGGCCTACTGTATAGCACAGGGTGCTATACTCAATATCTTGAAATAGCCTATAATGGAAAAATAATCTGAAAAAGAATAGTTATATATATATATGTATTTATCTACCTTTCTATCTATATATATATATATAACTGAATTTCTTTGCTGTACACCTGAAACTAACACAACATCGTAAATCAACTATACTTCAATTTTAAAAAGTTTAATTAGGTCCCATTTGTTTATTTTTGCTTTTATTTCCTTTGCTTTAGGAGACAGATCCAAAAAGTTATTGCTATGATTTACCTCAAAGACTGTTCCCCCTATGTTTTTCTCCAGAAGTTTTATGATGTCCTGTCTTATATTTAGGTTTTCTATATGATGTTAGAGAACATTCAAATTTTATTCTTTTACATGTAGCTGTCCAGTATTCCCAGCACTAGTTATTGAAGAGACTGCCTTTTCTACATTTTATATTCTTGCTTCCTTTGTTGTAGATTAATTGACTGTAAATGTGTGGGTGTATTTCTGGGCTCTCTTTTCTGTTCCATTGACCTATGTGTTTGGTTTTGTGCCAGTACCATACAGTTTGATTACACTAGCTTTGTAGTGTAGTCTGAAGTCAGAAAGCATGATTCCTCCAGTTCTGTTCTTATTTTTCAAGATCATTTTGGTTATTTGGGGTCTTCTGTGTTTCCATACAAATTTTAAAATTATTTGTTGTAGTTCTGTGAAAAATGTAATTGGTATTTTGATAGGGATTACATTGAATCTGTAGATTGCCTTGGGTAGTATGGTCATTTTAAAAATGATAATTCTTCCAATCCATGAACATAGTATATCTTTCCATCTGTTTCTCTTATATTCAATTTCTTTCATCAGTGTTATATAGATTTCCGACTACAGGTCTTTCACCTCCTTTAGTAGTTATTCCTAGGTATTTTATTCTTTTTGATACAATTGTAATTGGGATTGTTTCCTTAATTTCTCTTTCTGATAGTTCATTGTTACTGTATAGAAATGCAACACATTTATGTATTAATGTTCTACTCTGCAACTTTACCTAATTTATTGATTAGGTCTAGAGTTTTTTGGTGGCATTCTTAGGATTTTCTATTTATAGTATAATGTCATCTGCAAATACTGTCAGTTTTATTCTTCCTTTCCAGTTTGGATTCCTTTTATTTTTTGTCTGATTGCTGTCACTAGGATTTCTAATTCTATGTTGAATAATAGCAGCATGAGTAGGCATCTTGTCTTTTTCCTAATCTTAGAGGAAATGCTTTCAGCTTTTCACCATTGAGTATGTTAGCTGTGGGCTTGTCATATGTGGCTTTTATTATGTTAATGTATATTTCTGCTGTGCCCACTCTGGAGAGTTTTTATCATAAAAGGTTGTTGAATTTTGTCAAAAGCTTTTTCTGCATGTATTGAGATGATCACATGGTTTTTAATACTTAATTTGTTAATGTGGTGTATCACACTGATTTGTGGATATTGAAAAAGTCTTGCATCCCTAGGATAAATTCCACTTGATCATGGTGTATTATCCTTTTGATGTATTACTGAATTCAGTTTGCCACTGTTTTCTTGAGGATTTCTACATCTGTATTCATCAGTGATTTTGGCCTATAATTTTTTTTCTGGAGTGTCTTTGTGTGGCTTGGGTATTAGGGTGATGCTGACCTCACAGAATGTGTTTGGAAGTGTTCCTTCCTCTGGAAAATTTTTGGAATAGTTTGAGAAGAATAGTTGTTAACTCTTCTCTAAATATTTATTAGAATTCACTGGTGAAGCCATCTGATCCTGGACTTTTGTTTGTTGGAAGTTTTTTTTTTTTTTTTTTGGTTATTGATTTATATATATTTTATTAGTTTCATTTTCATTACTGGTAATTGGTCTATGCATATTTTCTGTTTCTTCCTCGTTCAGTATTGGGAGATTGTACATGTCTAGGAATTTGTCCATTTCTTCTAGGTTGTCAATTTTATTGGTGTATAATTGCTCTTAGTAGATTTTTCTGATTCTTTGTATTTCTGTGTTGGTTGTAACATCTCCTTTTTCATTTCTGATTATATTGATTTGGGCCCTCTCTCTTTTTTCTTTCTTTCTTTTTTTTAAAGTCTGGGTAAAGGATTATCAATTTTGTTTATCTTTTCAAAGAACCAGCTTTTAATTTCTTTGAGCTTTTCTTTTTTTAATTTTCTGCTTTTCTTTTGTAAATTTCATTTAAATTTGCTCTCATCTTTATGATTCCTTTCCTTCTACTAACTTTGAGTTTTGTTTGTTCTTCTTTTTCTAGCTCCTTTAGGTATAAGTTTAGGGTGTTTATTTGAGATTTTTATTGTTTCCTGAGGTAAGCTTGTATTGCTATAAACTTCCCTCTTAAAACTGCTTTTGCTGCATCCCTTATATTTTGGATCATTGTGTTTTCATTTTCATTTGTCTCCAGGTACGTTTTGATTTCCTTTTTGATTATTTTCAGTGATCCATTGGTTGTTTAGTACCACATTGTTTAGCCTCCCTGTGTTTGTGTATTTTGCAGTTTTTTTCTTGTAGTTGATTTCTGCTCTCACAGTGTTATGATTGAAAAAGATGCTTGATATTATTTCAGTCTTCTTAAATTTACTGAGACTTGTTTTGTGGCCTAGCATGTGATCTATCATGGAAATGTCCTATGTGCACTTGAAAAGATTGTGTATCTTTGCTGCTTTTGGATGGAATGTTCTGTATGTGTTTGTGTGTGTGTGTATAAAATGCATCTTGTATAATGTGTCATATAACGCCAGTGTTTCCTTATTGATTTTCTGTCTGGATGATCTGTCCATTGATGTAAGTGGGTGTTAAAGACCCCTAGTATTATTGTGTTACTGTTGATTTCTACCTTTATGTCTGTTAATATTTGCTTTATGTATTTATGTGCTCCATGTTGAGTGCATATATATTTACAATTGTTATATCTTCTTCTTGGATTAATCCTTTATCATTATGTAATGTCTTTCTTTGTCTCTTATAACAGTCTTTATTTTAAAGTCTAATATAAGTATTGCTACCCCAGCTTTCTTTTGGTTTCCATATTCATGGAATAGCTTTTTATATTCCCTCACTTTCAGTCTGTGTGTGTCTTTAGATCTGAAGGGAATTTCTTGTAGGCAGCATATATATATATACAGGTCTTGGTTTTATCCATTCAGCCACTCTATGTCTTTTGATTGGAGGCTTTAGTCCATTTACATTTAAAATAATTTAAAATACGTTTAAAATAATTATTGATATGTGTATTTTTATTGCCATTTTGTTAACTATTTTCAGATTGTTTTTTTGTAGGTGCTTTTTGTTCCTTTTTTCTTCTTTTATTCTATTCTCTTGAGGTTTGATGACTATCTTTGGTGTTATGTTTGGATTCCTTTTTCTTTTTGTGTGTGTGTATCCATTATAGATTTTTGGTTTGTGGTTACCATAAAGTTTAGCAATCTATATATACACATGATTGTTTTAAGTTGCTGATCTCTTAATTTCAAATGCATTTTTAAAACCCTGCATTTGTACTCTCTTCCCTCATGATTATTCTTTTTGATATATTTTACGTCTAATTGTTTTGTGTATCCCTTATCTGCTTATTGTGGATATAAATGATTTTACTACTTTTGTCTTTTAACCTTCCTACTACCTTTGTGCATGGATGATTTTCTACCTTTATTATAAGTTTGCGTTTACTGATAAGCTTTTAGTTTTTGTGATTGTCGTGTTTCTTGTTGTGTCTTTCTCTGTTTTACTTAGTGAAGTTCCTTTAACGTTTCTTGTAAACCTTGTTTGGTGGTATTGAACTCTTGTAGCTTTTGCTTCTCTGTGAAGCTTTTGATCTCTCCATCAAATCTGAATAAGAGCCTTTCTGAGTGGAGTATTCTTGGTTGTAGGATTTTCCCTTTCTCACTTTGAATATATTGTGCCATTCCCTTCTGGCCTACAAAGTTTCTGCTGAAAAGTCAGCTGATAGCCTTAAGGGAGTTACCTTGTATGTTATATGTTGCTTTTACCTTGCTGCTTTAAATATTCTGTCTTTATCCTTAATTTTTGCCATTTTAGTTACAATGTGTTTTGATCTGTCTTCTTTGGGTTAATTCTGTATGAGACTCTCTGTGCCTCCTGAACTTGGGTGTCTCCTTCCTTTCCCAGGTTAGGGATGTTTTTAGCTATTCTATCTCTAATTATGTTCTTAGCCCCTTTATCTGTCTCTTCTCATTCTGGGACCCCTATAATGAAAATATTAGTGGACCTGATATTTTCCCAGTGGTCTCCTATACAGTTTTCATTTCTTTTCATTCTTTTTTTCCTTTTTAAGTTCAGCATCAGTGATTTCCATGACTCTGTCTTCCAGCTTGCTGATCCATTCCTCTGGATTACTTAGTCCATCATTGTTTCCTTCTAGTGTATTTTTCATTTTAGTTATTTTATTCTTCTTGTTTGGTTATTCTTTATATTTTCTAACTCTGTTAAAAACTTCTAACTTCTTGCTCTGTGCATACATTCTTCTCCCTTGTTCTTTGATCATCTTTACAATCACTACCCTGAACTCTTTCTCAGGTACATTGTCTATATCCACTTCACTTAGTTTTTTCTGGAGTTTTATCTTGTTCCATCCTTTGGAATATGTTCCTCTATCATTTCATTTTGCCTAACTTGCTTTTTTTTTTTTTTTTTTTTTCGATATGGCCTCTCACTGTCGTGGCCTTTCCCGTTGCCGGACGCGCAAGCTCAGCGGCCACGGCTCACAGGCCCAGCCGCTACGCGGCTCACGGGCCCAGCCGCTACGCGGCATGTGGGATCCTCCCAGACCGGGGCACGAACCCGTATCCCCTGCATCGGCAGGCGGACTCTCAACCACTGCGCCACCAGGGAGGCCCCTAACTTGCTTTTTTTTGTTTTTATGTATCTGGTAGGTTGGTTACGTTTCCTGACCTTGGAGAGTGACATTTTAAAGGAGAAGTCCTATGCATACCAGCAGTGCAATTCTCTCTCTTTGCCAGAGCTATATGCTCTAGGGTTTCCCCCCATGAGGGTTGTATGGATCTTTGTATTGTGGCAGGCTGACTAGCCTAGAGCAGTTCCTATCTCTTGTTGGGATCATTGTCCTTCAAGCTACTTTATTATACCATGACTTCATTTATTCAACATATCCTTCAGTAGTGACTATAGGCTATGTTATAGGCACTGTTCTATATACTGGGAATATAGTGGTGAACCTAAGATTCTGTACTGGCTGAGTTACATTCTGGTGTAACTAATTAGACCATTAACACATATACTAATAATATGTAAATTGTCAGGTGATGAGTCCTATAATGTAAAAAAAAAAAATAAGATAAAGGGGATAGAAGGTGATGATGTCATTTTATATGAGATGTTCAGAGGAAGTCTGTCTGGTAAGGAGACATTTAATGATGCTTTAGATATGGTATATTTGAGATGACAGTTGGACACTCAAGTGAAGATGTAAATTACTCAGTCTTGGACCCAGTGAGTAGGTCCAGACTGTAGTTAAACAGATGGGATAGCTGGAAGATGTACTGTATTTAAAGCTATGAGATTGGATGAGTATCCAGTAGAGGATTAGAGAAGACTGACTAGTGAAGGAGGAAAACTACAAGATAATGGTGTCCTGGAGACCAATCCTAGAATGTATTGCACAAAGGAGGGGAGACAGGCTGTATAAAATTGCTACAGATAGTGATGGATCAAGTATGATGATTGAACACTGACCATTTAGATTGGCAATGAGGTTGTTCTGACTTTGAGAGGAGTAGTTATGGTAGAATAATGGGAAACAAAATGTTGAATGAAGAGGGTTCAAAGAAAGAATGGGAGGGAAAAAATAGAAGGCAGGAAGTGAGACAAATTTTACCAAGAGATTTGCTGCAAACAAGTCAAATGAAGCCTTAGCTGGAGGGGAAGATGATATTCCCTCCAATGAGATATGTCCCTTTTTTTTTTTTTTTTTTTTTTTTTTTTTTT
>NW_006774670.1:2096417-2116495 GCF_000442215.2 Lipotes vexillifer
CCATGGCTCACGGGCCCAGCCGCTCCGCGGCATGTGGGATCCTCCCGGACCGGGGCACGAACCCGTATCCCCTGCATCGGCAGGCGGACTCTCAACCACTGCGCCACCAGGGAAGCCCCGAGATATGTCACTTTTATCTGAGCAATATTAGTGTTGATCTGATCTCAGGATCATGGTTTGGCTTATCTGGGTTGATTGAAATGACTTTTTGTCTCTCCCTAGTTTAGTGAATGCTCAGTTATTTAACTGAAGACCTCTCTGTGTTGTTCTTTGAAAGGATTAACAATATTTTCTATCAATCCAGTTTTGTGAACCATCAGCATCTTCACTCTTCTGGAACAGTGGTTCTTCATGTCATAGAACTTGGATCTTTACAAGCAGCCCCAAACTATAATTTTGCTGGGCAACAATTTTGAATTGTTTGTGCTGTATTATTTCAGTATTCAAGTTATTTAGCTAGCTGGCTTCTAAGTAGTTACATCTCAAAATGCTCTTATCCTCCATTAATCATTATGATAGGTGTAACTCTGATGTAGTATTACAAAGTTATTCTGAGATGTGGGATAACAAGAGTGCAAGAACTCGTGCTTGAAAATACCAGGGGGCATTCTGCTCATCTGATACCTATATTAACAGATTAATATAAAAGTGTACTAGGGCTACCATTAACAAAATTCCAGACTGGGTGGCAGAAATAATAGGAATTTATTTTCTCTCAATTTTTTGGGGGGGCTAGAAGACTGAGATCAAGATGTTCGCAGGTTTGGTTTCATCTGAGGCCTTTCTCCCTGGCTTGCAGATGGCCACCTTCTTGCTGTGTCCTCACATGGTTTTGCCCCTGTGTGTTGTGTGTCCAAATTTCCTCTTCTTATAAGGACACCAGTAAGATTTATGAGAGTCCACCCCAACAACCTCATTTTGACTTAATCCCCTCTTTAAAGGCTCTATTTCCAAATACTTCAAATTTGGGGGTACTAGGGGTTAGGGCTTCAGCATATGGGTTTTGGGGAAACAATTCATCCTTACACCTGTGGTAATCTGTTCTATTAGTGTATAACATATTTTTAAAGGGATGAAAAAAATAAGCAATTTGAAAAATAGTAGTAAGAAGTAGCAACTTAGACCAAATGAGAGCTAGAAAAACTAATAAATTACATTTACTACACCTCTACTATGAGTCAGGTATGTGATATACACACACATATAAAAATATGTATACAGTCATCTCTCAGTATCTGCAGGAGATTGGTTCCAGGACCTGTTACTGA
This sequence comes from Lipotes vexillifer, assembly GCF_000442215.2. Lineage (NCBI taxonomy): Eukaryota > Metazoa > Chordata > Mammalia > Artiodactyla > Lipotidae > Lipotes > Lipotes vexillifer. Next base: position 2,097,686 of record NW_006774670.1, read on the forward strand.
TACCAAAATCTGAGGATGCTCAAGTCCCATAGTCAGCTCTTCGTACTCATGGGTTTCATATCTGTAGATTCAGCCAACCATGAATAGCATATTGTTTTCAGTCACAGTTGCCTGAATCTGTGAATGCAGGATGTGTGGATACTGAGGGCCAACTGAATACTTATTGAAAAAAATCCACAGATAAGTGGACCTGTGCAGTTCTTTCCCTTGAACAATCTGGGGGTTAAGGGCGCTGACCTCTGCCCAGTTGAAAATCCTTATGTAACTTAGACTTGGTTCTCCCTATCTGTGGAATCAACCAACCATAGATCATGTACTACTGTAGTATTTACTGTTGAAAAAAATCCGTGTATAAGTGAACTGGCACAGTTCAAACTTGTGTTGTTCAAGGGCCAACTGTATATGAGTCATACTACAAGATCAGTGTTATTCCCACTTCTTGGATGAGGACATTTAGATTCTGAACTTTAATAATTCACAAAAAGTCTTAAATCTGTACAGGTATCTCCATTCTTAAAAATGTTACATTCAACATATAGTAGCCATGGCAGAGAAGATAAGGATATACAAAATAATTTAAAACATTTAACAAAAAATTGTTAAAAATAATAACTATAAAATGTAAAGCAGATAAATTTTAGCTATCTACAAGATTCATTTCTGTGATGTCTATTTCCAAATGATTAGAAATAAATGTGATGATTGTACATGATAGGATATCCACATTGTTGATAATATGAAAGTCTTGGTGCAAATTTTGATGAGATAGTGAAAGTTTACATTTTCTTCTCCCCAGAGTGATTATCAAAAGTTTAAGAAAACGTGCAAATATATGGATACTACCATCTAACCAAATAAATTTGGTGCATTTTCAAAAATATTTCCTTTTACAATATAGTTTGTTTATTTTAGGGTTAAAAATTATCAAATGTAAATGCAAATTAGCAGCTAATATAGTTATGTGCACATCATATTTTTGCTTCAATTACTTTTGCTTAGTTTTATTAACTTTAGGGCTCTAGAAATGAGAGTACCATCAATCTGTTTGTGTCATGTCTGCATATATCCATCATTTAAAAAAGAACAATATTCATACATGTTTGAAAAAATGACAGCTAGTTTGAAGTGTATATTAAATTCAGATTTTTAAAAAAAGGCAAAAAGGAAAGGCAATCCATTTGATTTATTTCTCTATTTTGAGAAGTTGAAAGTAGTTATTTTGAAAATCAGTTGCACTCAAGTGGACTTGTAAAACAATTTTAATTTTTACTCAAAATATATGAGAGGTCATCATTAGTCCTTATCTGTCTTACACTTGAAAAATGGAGACAATTGTACAGGAAGGGAAGGGAAACAGAAGTTATTAGATTTTAAGCTCAAGTTTCAAAAGTATTCAAATAAGGCAGGTAAAAAAAAAGATACTTTCCCATTGTCCAACATAATTTTCATGTCGTCTCCTTATTTCATAAAACATAAATATCATTTACCAGAAATAATAGTTTATTTTAGATTTTTTCCTAAATACCATGATTTCTTGCTTTTTAAAGGAAGGCTCCCCAGCAGTGCCACCTCTAAACTGACCAGCAGTTTCTCTCTTTAAAAAAATTCCAATCTATGTGGATTTAAAGAATAAATATCACACCCCCATGGTAAACTATTTTATCACCACCATATATAAGTGATCAGTATTTTTCAATGAAGAAATTCATAGCATTAAACAGTGTTATACTGCACTATGATTGGACTGACTGAAGTATGGGCCTCTGTATACAAATTCTGATAAGACACCTGAAAAATGGGGAAAAGGAAATGGAAACTTACACTGCATTGAAGAGACTGTGTGCACAGGACCTCGCATGGATGCCACTTGCACTCAGTGCAAGTGGAATAAAGCTAGGAATGAAGCTTGGCTACCTAAAATAATTTTGATCAAACTAATTTTGATCAAAACTCACCAGACCTAATAAAATTCTAAAGAAACTGACAAAAAGTGCTACCCCTAATGTCACCTATAACTAGATAGTATTGTCTGTGAGGCAAATAACCAACTCAGTAGGTGCTCTTTATGTGGAAACAAAAACAGAGGGCTTTGTCATTATTCATCAGGCACAGGGAGGAGACTGCTGCTTTATTAAAAAAAAAAAAAAGGACAAGGTGAACTGGTTCAAAAGTGAACTGGTAGCCCCCAGAAGTATAGTATCAATTGTTAATCTAACTCCTACTCCCAGGTGGCCATATGTTGTACACTTCCAGTAAATTCTGACTCAGTCTTACCTAATAAGAAATGAACATACAAAGAAAAACAATAAACCAACAATAAAACCCTGTGATGATGAATGTTGCTCATTCCAAAATGATAGTAAGGAACTCTAAATAAAAAAAAAAATTGCTTGTACACAGCAACAGTGCAAGTGTCATCCATGCCAATTCCTGTGCACACAATATCTTCAATGCAGTATAAGTTTCCTCTCAGCAGCCACCTGCAAAGAACTGAAGTGTAGTGAATGGATTTGCATTGCAGCTGATTCACTGACACTGTAAGGAAGAGTGGCCAGTGCCATTATTCATGTTTAGTGGCTGAATACTAACCTTGGGAAATACTTAGTCACTAGACTTTTTTCTTAACAAGCAGTTTCTCATGAACAAGGTCTGGTCAACAGTGAACTAGAATGAATCTCAACCTGACCTCCTTGACTTTTAGGACATTTTTAACTCTGCCTCTTTTTTTTTTTAAATGTCAGTTCATTGGTTTATTTATTTATTTTTGGCTGTGTTGGGTCTTCGTTTCTGTGCGAGGGCTTTCTCCAGTTGCGGCAAGCGGGGGCCGCTCTTCATCGCGGTGCGTGGACCTCTCACTACTGTGGCCTCCCGTTGCGGAGCACAGGCTCCAGATGCGCAGGCTCAGTAGTTGTGGCTCACGGGCCCAGTTGCTCTATGGCATGTGGGATTTTCACAGAACAGGGTTCGAACCCGTATCCCCTGCATCGGCAGGCAGATTCTCAACCACTGCGCCACCAGTGAAGCCCCCTCTTTGCCTCTTTTAAAGTGTGGTTTGATAGGCAGCCACTAAAATAAATCCTCCCCCTTTTCAACTTACTTCCTTTTTTTCCCCTAAGGTTGGCCCTGTGTAAACCTAAAAACATATGGTAACTTTATATACAAGGTTTCTCAAAGTGCAAAATGTGTTACATATAATTTCATAGGCTTCATTTATACAGAGCATTCTATACAATACAGTACAGTTTGCGATTTCTGTTCATAAATTTACACCACTTAGACAACTACAGCTGACCCTTGAACAATGTGGGTTTGAACAATGTGGTCCACTTATACATGGACATCTTTTGATAGTGAATCCTACAGCACTACATGATCCACGATTAGTTCAGTCCACAAATGCAGAGGAATTTCGTATACAGGGGAGGGGGTTGACTACAAATTATGCATGGATTAACACACCAACCCTTGCCCATGTTGTTCAAGGGTCAACTGTACTTACTTCAAAAGGTTGGCCACTCAAAGTAACCCAGTGCCTTCCTACACATGGTTAATATAACTGAACTGTACAGGCTTTGTTCAGAACAAAACACAGTGAATTTACACTTCTTATATATACATACATAGTTTAAAATGCTCTTTAAATGGTTAAGGATAGCTAGACAAATCTCACCAACCATGAAATATATTTTGGTTTCTCATTTGCACACATACATTGTACACAATATTTAAAAAAATAATTTGCAAGACAAGTCATTTTATTTATTTTTACACCATCTACTCAGCCTATGACTCTTTTGGAAGGGTTCTTGACCGCTGTAGAACCACACTAAGCTCTTCGATGACCTTTGGTGGTAACTTATTATTAGAGTCCAAAGTAGCTTTGCCATTCCTGTCCTCAGTCTTCCTCAATGTCTTTAAGCCTTTCTGGCCTTTCTGTTGCCCTTGAAGGACCTCAGCCTCTGTGTCCTCCAGACAGTTGAAACTCCAATGTTTTCTGGTTCGATTTCGAAGAAGTTTCTCATCCTTGTGCTCCAGGCACTGGGCCACGATGGAGGCTCTCTCCCTTAAGGTGCCATCCCCAGGCTCTTGGTCACGCTTTGCACTGAGCCGTAGCCTTTCGAGTTCTGCTTTTGCACTCTAAAAATAAAACAAAACATCTCACAGGAAAGCAAGATCTGGCACACTCTTTTTAAGAATACTCTGCACATAAAAGTTGATGCTTCTTGTATTAGAATTTATTTCTATGATTTAGGTTCTAACTTGACTTTGGTACAAGCAGCATGTCTGAATTTATAGACTGAGCTCAGAGCTACAAAATCAACTGAAATGGAGATCATGGAAATTCATTTTAACAAGCATTTAACATACCACTTCAAAGACGTCTTTCAAGTTAGTTATTCAAATTGACTCTCATTTCAAACTTGCCTCTTCCAATTCAGTGCCACTTATATGTGTCACATATTCATGCATCTGTAATTCCTACAGTGTTATACCCAAAGGATAGAGGAAAAAGGGAGTCTCTGTGGCCATGAGTCCAGGAAATGCTCTGTACTACAGATCCCTCTTTGAGCGTCACAATACATATTAGCATATTAAAGAAGCTAAGAAATATTACAGCAGAAAAATCTGACTTCTTTTTCTCTTCCCCAAATATTTGACTAGTGAAATCTTTTCCCCACATAATGCCCTATTAGAATCCCACAGAAATATATACCCATAGGTATACTTATGAAAATACTGAAAGGTATATATAGTAGTGTGTTAAAACCCACTTTTGTATCAATGGATTGAAGTACACATTCATTCAGTGAACTTTAAGTGCCTCCAGGTACCAGAAATCCATCGAGACACAACTTGCATTGGGACAGAGGTGCACTTTCCTAACTAGCGTCCAGGGTGTCTTGTGACTGGGCAAGTACTGGCATCCAGAACTCTCAAGAGATTCTCAAAGGTGACTACAACCTCATCAAATGTAAGATAAAAGAATGAACAACAGAGAAGCAAGCATCTAGTGGATATGGAGCCACAGCAAAAGGCTACCCAAAAATCTGGGTCAGGGCAGGAAGGCATAGTCATTTTTCTTTTCACAAACAAACAAGAATTGAAGGAATTCCTTCAATATTTCCCTAGTAAAAATTGCAAAGCACAGAAAGAAGAAATCCAAAGAAAATTTTTTTATTATATTACAAATGTTTGAGAGAGAGAAGATGAAATAAAAGGGGTAGTATATAATATTAAGAATGGGACTATTTTGCAGATGGCAGAGTAGTAGGACGTGAGCTCACCCCTTCTTAGGAAAATACCAAAAATCACAACTAACTGCTGAACAACCATCAACCAAAAAAAAAAAAAAAAAAACCAGAACCTACCAAAAAAGATACCTTACATCCAAAGACAAAGAAGAAGCCACAATGAGCTGGCAGGAGGGGCACAATTGTGATAAAATCAAATCCCATATCTGTCAGGTGGGTGGCCCACAAAACTGGAAAATAATTATACCACAGAAGTTATCCCATAGGAGTGGAAGTCCTGAGCTTCACATGATACTTCCCAGCCTGGAGGTCTGGCAACAGGAGGAGGAGCCCCCAGAGAATCTGGCTTTGAAGGCCAGCAGAGTTTGATCACAGGAATTCCACAGGACTGGGGGAAAAGAGAAACTCTACTCTTGGAGGGTACACACAAAGTCTCATGCACACCAGGACCCAGGGAAAAAAAAGGAATGAACTCATAAAAGACTGGGCCAGACCTACCTGCCAGTATTGGAGGGTCTCCTGCAGAGGCAGGGGCGAGGCTGTGGCTCACTGTGGGGGACAAAGACACTGGCAGCAGTAGTTCTCGGGAGTACTCATTGATGTGAGCTTTCCTGGAGGCTGCCATTTCCTCCCCAAGACCTAGCCCCACCCAATGGCCTATAGGCTCCAGTGGTGGGACGCCTCAGGCCAAACAACCAATACAGCACCACCCATCAGCAGACAGACTGCTTAAAGTCTTCCTGAGCATGGTCCTGCCCACCAGAAGGACAAGACTTAGCTTCACCCACCATTGGGCAGGAACCAGTCCCTCCCACCAAGAAGCCTGCACAAGTCCCTTAGCCTCATCTACCAGAGGGCAGACAGCGGAAGCAAGAACTACAGTCCTGCAGCCTGTGGAAATGAGATGGCAGAGGAGTATTTCCCAGATGAAGGAACAAGATGAAACACCAGAAGACCAACTAAGCGAAGCGGAGACAGGCAATCTACCAGAAAAAGAATTCAGAGTAATGATACTGCAAGATGATCCAAGATCTCAGGAAAAGAATGGAGGCACAGATTGAGAAGTTACAAGAAAAGTTTAACAAAGACCTAGAAGAACTAAAGAACAAGCAGAGATGAACAACACAATAACGGAAATGAAAAATATACTAGAAGGAATCAATAGCAGAATAGCTGAGGCAGAAAAATGGATAAGTGAGCTTCAAGACAGAATGGTGGAAATCAATGCTGCAAAACAGAATAAAGAAAAAAGAATGAAAAGAAGTGAAAACAGTCTAAGAGACCTCTGGGACAACATTAAATGCCCCAACATTCACATTACAGGAGTCCTGGAAGGAGAAGAGAGAGACAAAGGATCTGAGAAAATAATTGAAGAGATAATAGCTGAAAACCTCCCTACCATGGGAGAGGAAACGGTCACCCAAGTCCAGGAAGTGCAGAGAGTCCCAGGCAGGATAACCCCAAAAAGAACATGCCGAGACACATAGTAATCAAATTGACAAAAATTAAAGACAAACAAAGAACATTAAAAGCAACAAGGGAAAAGAGACAAATAACATACAAGGGAACTCCCCTAAGGTTAATAGCTGATTTCTCAGCAGAAACTTTACAAGCCAGAAGGGAGTGGCACAATATATTTAAAGTGATGAAAGGGAAGAACCTACAACCAAGAATACTCTATCCAGCAAGGCGCTCATTCATATTTGAGGGAGAAATCAAAAGGTTTACAGACAAGCAAAAGCTAAGAGAATTCAGCACCACCAGACCAGCTTTGCAACAAATGCTGATGGAACTTCTCAAAGCAGAAAAGAAAGGGCCACAACTAGAAACAAGAAAATTACAAATGGAAAAGCTTTCTGGTAAAGGCAAACATACAGTAAAGGTAGGAAATCATCTGCACACAGATATGATTACCAAAACCAGCAACTGTGAGACGAGGAGAGCACAAATGCAGGATATTGGAAATGCATTTGAAATGAAAAGACCAGCAACTTAAAACAGACTGCTATATCAAAACCTCATGGTAACTGAAAACTGAAAATCTACAATAGATACACTCAAAGAAAAAGGAATCCAAACACAACACTAAAGTTAGTCATCAATTCACAAGAGAACAAAAGAGGAAGGGAAGAAAAAAGAGCTGCAAAAACAAATCCAAAACAATTAACAAAATAGCAATAAGAACATATATATTGATAATTACCTTAAATCTAAATGGAATGAATGCTCCCACCAAAAACAGACTGGCTGAATGGATACAAAAACAAAACCCCTAGGGCTTCCCTGGTGGCACAGTGGTTGAGAGTCTGCCTGCCGATGTAGGGGACACGGGTTCGTGCCCTGGTCCGGGAGGATCCCACATGCCGCAAAGTGGCTGGGCCCGTGAGCCATGGCCACTGAGCCTGTGCGTCCAGAGCCTGTGTTCCGCAACAGGAGAGGCCACAACAGTGAGAGGCCTGTGTACCACAAAAAACAAACAAACAAAAAACCCCTATATATAATCTGTCTACAAGAGATGCACTTCAGATCTAGGGACACATACAGACTGAAAGTGAGGGGATGCAAAAAGGTGTTCCATGCAAATGGAAATCAAAGGAAAGCTAGAGTAGCAATACTCATATCAGACAAATAGGCTTTAGAATAAAGACTGTTACAAGAGACAAAGAAGGACACCACATAATGATCAAGGGATCAATTCAAAAAGAAGATACAACAATTGTAAATATATAAGCACCCACATAGGTGTTTCAATATATAGGGCAAATACTAATAGCCATATAACGAGAAATTGACAGTAACCAATAATAGGGATTTTAACAGCCCATTTTCATCAATGGACAGATCATCCAGACAAAAAATCAGTAAGGAAACACACTTTAAATGACACATTAGACCAGATGGACTTAATTGAGATTTATAGAGCATCCCATCCCAAAGCAGCAGAATACATATTCTTCTCATGTGCACATGGAACATTCTCCAGGCCATGTGCTGGGCCATAAAGTGAGCCTCGGTAAATTTAAGAAAATTGAAATCATCAAGCATCTTTTCTGACCACAACAATATGAGATTAGAAATCATCTCTAAGAGAAAACCCCATAAAAAACACAAACATGTCAAGGCTAAACAATATGCTATTAAACAACCAATGGATCACTGAAGAAATCAAAGAGGAAATCAGAAGATACCCAGAGACAAATGAAAATGAAAGCACAATGACCCAAAACCTATGGATGCAGCAAAAGCAGTTCTAAGAGGGAAATTCATAGCAATGTAATCTTACCTCAGGAAACAAGAAAAATTACAAATAAACAACCTAACCTTACGCTTAAAGCAACTACAGAAAGAAGAACAAAAACCCAAAGTTAGTAGAAGGAAAGAAATCATAAAGATCAGAGCAGAAATAAATGAAATAGAAATGATGAAAACAACAGAATATCAATGAAACTAAAAAGCTGGTTCTTTGAAAAAATAAAATTGATAAACCTTTAGCCACACTCATCAAGGAAAAAAGGGAGAGGGCTCAAATCAATAAAATCAGAAATGAAAAAAGAGAAGTTACAGTGATACCACAGAAATACAGATGATCATAAGAAACTACTACAAACAACTATGCTAATAAAGTGGAAAACCTGGAAGAAATGGACAAATTCTTAGAAAGGTACAATCTCCTAAGACTGAACCAGGAAGAAATAGAAAATATGAACAGATCAATCAGGAGTACTGAAATTGAAACTGTGATAAAAAAAACTCCCAACAAACAAAAGTCCAGGACCAGATGGCTTCACACGTGAATTCTATCAAACATTTAGAGAAGAGCTAACACCTATCCTTCTGAAAGTGTTCCAAAAAATTGCAGAGGAAGGAACACTCCCAAACTCATTCTATGAGGCCATCATCACCCTGGTACCAAAACCTGACAAAGATACTACAAAAAAAGAAAATTACAGGCCAATAGCACTGATGAACATAGATGCAAAAATCCTCAACAAAATACTAGCAATCTGAATCCAACAATACGTTAAAAGGATCATGCACCATGATCAAGTGGGATTCATCCCAGGGATGCAAGGATTCTTCAGTATCTGCAAATCAATCAGTGTGATACACCATATTAACAAAGTGAAGAATAAAAACCATATGATCACCTCAATACATGCAGAATAAGCTTTTGACGAAATTCAGCATCCATTTATGATAATAACTCTCCAGAAAGTGTGCATAGAGGGAACATACCTCAACATAATAAAGACCATATATGACAAACCCAAAGCTAACATTATATCCAGCAGTGAAAAGCTAAAAGCATTTCCTCTAAGGTCAGGGACAAGAGAAGGATGTTCAATTGCGCCACTTTTATTCAGCATAGCTTTGGAAGTCCTAGCCATGGCAATCAGAGAATAGAAAGAAAAAAAAGGAATGCAAATTGGAAAAGAAGAAGTAAAACTGTCACTGTTTGCAGATGATGTGATACTATACATAGAAAATCCTAAAGATGCTACCAGAAAACTACTAGAGCTCATCAATGATTCGGTAAAGTTGCAGGATACAAAATTATTACACAGAAATCTGTTGCATTTCTACACACTAACTATGAAAGATCAGAAAGAGAAATGAAAGAAACAATCTCATCAAAAAGAATAAAATACCTAGGAATAAACCTACCTAAGGACGCAGAAGACTTGTACTCTGAAAACTATAAGACACTGATGAAAGAAATCGAAGATGACACAAACAGATGGAGAGATATATCATATTCTTGCATTGTAAGAATCCACATTGTCAGAATGACTATACCTCCCAAAGCACTGCTATATTTAAAACAGATAACCAACAAGGTCCTCCTGGATAGAACAGGGAACTCTACTCAATATTCTGTAATAACCTAATGGGAAAAGAATTTGAAAAAGAATAGATACATGTACATGTATAACTGAATCACTTTGCTGTACACCTGAAACTAACACAACATTGTTAATCAACTACACTCCAATATAAAATAAAAATTTTTTTAAATACTATTTTGAAAAAAAAAAAGAATGAAACTGAGTAGCATAAACAGTGCTGTAACTAAGGATGTCTAATATAATGTTTAAAGGGCAACACCTCACCTCTTTATTTTTCTCTATAGTGCTCATCACTTTCTAATATACTAGACAAGTTACTTATATCTCTTGTGATTATCTGAATGCGCTGCTAGAAAGTTAATGCAATGCAAGGATTCTTTTGTTTGATTTGTTCATTGATGTGCAAACCTATCACAGTGCCTGCACACAGGAAGTGGTCAATAAATATTTTCTGAATAGGAAATGAAGAAAGCTTAAAAAAATTCAGATGTTTAATATTCTGTTCTATTTTCCTAAATTTCAGCAGATCAGGACATGAAATTTTGTAAGTCAAATTCAAGCTGAATAAAAACATTTTAATCAACATAAATTATAAATAATTTTGCAATTTAGAATTTTCTGATAAGCTCATGATTATACATCTCAGATAAATATTTCTTCTCTAAAACTGATAGGAAGAAATATTTAGTTATTTAGTATCTAGTTGAATTCCAAAGTTTAATTAGAATATGTTTAAGAGAGAGAGTAGTAATAGTTGCACAAACATGTGAATGTAATTAATGTACTATGCACTTATAATGGTTAAAATGGAAAATTTTATGTGTATTTTATCACAGTACAAAAAAGTATGAGAGATTAGTAAAAACTATGGCTATTTAGCAAAGGAATGTGACTGGGAGTTTATAAATATGAATCTTACTAAAAAGTTTCACATGACATCTATTACGGAATATCAAGGATCAATATAGAGTGGTTTTATATATTATACAGTTCTCATTACTTTTCAGTTATCAGCAGAAAGACTTTGGGATGCTCTTAGATGCAGAATTTAGAGGCCAAATATTCATACATGTAATGCTGAAATTTCAAGTAAAACTATGATATTAGCCTAAATGACATAACCTTATACAAAGGTGGGGAGGCATGATGAAGTGAACCGGTAGAAATCAAGAAGAGATGGTAGTGAGTGCTTTGCATGAACAATATGGTGTGTGGAGTGCCTTTGCATGTTGTGGGGAAAGAAAGCCAAGGCATCAGTACTGTGGAAAGAAGGGCATCATTTATGTGCTGCACTATCCTTAAGGTCTTAATAATTTAAAAAGAAAGACTGATAAGGTATGAAATTAGGAGAGTAAAAGGTAGGCTGGTCCAGACGATGCCAGTTTGTGTTAGAGGGCATTTAGAGAAAACTGTTTGTTTAAATGGAAATGAAGATCTGAAATGGAGTGTGTCTCCCAGCAGAGAGAACACCCCCCTATGAAGTAAGGGCTTTTATTATCCCTAGGAGCTTACAGATAAAAGCTGAGCACAATGAACACGATGAAGTAGGTACCTAAGAGAAAGTAGGAGGGCCGTAGGTAGCATCTAGCTTGTACATTCTTATGCACTATTTGCCTCTTCATGTATGATTTCCTTTGTCAACAACTTACTTCCTCTGGCTTATTCACTAGCTCACTACTAATTTACTCAATAAATTTTGGAAGTCACTTCCTCCAGGAAGCCTTCCCTGCCTGGAGGAGGTATTCTCATACAAGTTTCTACTGAACCTTATGAAAGCAAGACAGCTCACGGAATGGGAAGTCACCAAATTCACCAATCTGTCAACAACCTGTTTGAAAAGCAATGCTTCTTGAATATATCTGTTGATATGACTATATATATATATATATATATATATATATATATATATTTTTTTTTTTTTTTTTTTTGCTGTACGTGGGCCTCTCACTGTTGTGGCCTCTCCCATTGCAGAGCACAGGCTCCGGACATGCAGGCTCAGCAGCCATGGCTCACGGGCCCAGCTGCTCCGCGGCATGTGGGATCCTCCTGGACCGGGGCACAAACCCGTGTCCCCTGCATTGGCAGGCGGACTCTCAACCACTGCGCCACCAGGGCAGCCCGATATTACTATATTTTTTTCTTATGAATCTAGTCTTAGTAATACTTTGTCATTTTATTAATATATTTTCTTATGTATTTACATAAATCTAATTCAATAACAAATATTTTATTGCTTCATATGAAAACTTGCAATTCTAATTTTGTCTTAATTCTTAAGAATTAAATTTTAAAATTTGTTGAATTACCACATTTACTAAATTTACAAAACAGCTTGGTTTAGTTTACTAACAAATTTTCTAGCAATTAATATTCCACAAAATTGCTTTTGAAGCCTTTAACGATTTTGTTACAGTTTTTGTACAGTTTTCTGGTCTCAAGTATGCTAAAAAATAATTGTCTCTGAAATTCTGGATTTGGGATTTAGTAAGAAATTATTATATATTCAATCATCACCTCAGTTCTGTACTGGATACTGGTTAATGTATTTTGATCCTAATTATTTTTTGCTTTGCTCCATAATCAATCCTGAGGCACTGTCAGGAGAAGCTGGAGTCACAGTAGGACATATCTACTCCCTATGTTTCTGTTTCTGTGTTCCCTAATCTGGGTTCTTGGGAAACATGACTCTTAAAATTTTAAGATCCCAGATTAGCTGAGGAATCCATAGTTCTGCAAAGCAGTTTATTAGGAAGAAAAACCTGTAAGCACAGAATGGCAGGAGGGACAAGCTCCTGAGTTCTTGCTGTCTTATTGCTCCTTTTGATCACAGCAGCACATAAGGATTGAACAGGCAACAAAGGGAATAAACCATTATTTCAAAGCTTTTATCTTCTGGAGAAGAAGCATATTATAGTGAGCTAAATGTTCAAGGAAAGACAGTCATGGAAAAACATTTTTAAAACATCTGATCACTAAATTAAAATGGCTTTTGTCTTTCAAAAGTTATTCCTGTTACACCTGAAACTAACACAATGTTGTAAATCAACTATACTCCAGTAAAATTAAAAAAAAAAAAAAAAAGTTATTCCTGTTTGGAAAGCAAGGAACTCACACAGCTTAATGGCCCAACCTAGGCTCCAAGAAGAAATAACAGTATCTTTTACATGCTTTTCTTTTTGCTTTGAGGGACTCATTTAAGGCCTTGAAACGCACATTAGTTGCAAATTGTCTAATGAGTTTTGAGTGCAAACAGCCTATGTCTTTTTCCTAAATCAAGACTGATGCTACTTATGGTCACCCTGCCCTTCAAGGTGAGAAGGAAAGCACACAGTTTTCATGAAAGATGCCAAATCTTCTTTATTGATGCTCAGGGGTCATCTTGCAGTTCCTTATATTAACTCAGACACCCCATTGGTTCCCAGCTTCTGAAATTTGATTGTGTTACTGGAAAGTCTAGTTACCATGGCTCCAGACATTCTGCCATGGGCTCATTCTAAGGAGGTTAGAAGTGAACTTGTAAGGCTAATTTGAGACTGTGATTTTTATCACCAGAACTTCTATATACATATTTAACATTCTTGGCCACTTCAGGAATAAAAAAAAAAAAAGTGGTATTGTACATATTTAATTGAGTGGTCAATGACATTATTAAAATTGATCATTTAAGAGAAGTTAATAAAATGTAAAACTTCAGAGAGTGGCATAGGGTTATTCATAAAGTTTTCTTGATGGATGTTATTTTTACTGTGCTTTTCAAAGTGCTTATTACTGTGCTTTTGAAACCAATGAAGTAATTAATGCATTTAATCACATTAAGACATAAGAAAACAAATGCTATGATTAATATAAAAACAAATGAAGTCCTAACCTTACCTCAATATCTCTCCAGGCTTGGGTTGCATTTTTCTCATGCTGGATGGGAATCAGAGGCAAACCTCCAATTTTGGGAGTTTTGGTTATAGAACGTTTTCGTTCCTTTCCAGCTGGTGGCCATATATCACTTTCATGCTGTGGAAACACAATTTCTTGCTGTGGGTGTGTGATTTTATTATGTGGTACACCAAATTATATAGTCACTTGGCTCCTTTCTCATATATCCAAGTCAGATGATCTGCTTTCCATGAGAAGGCTGTTTGTAATTATGATGTTCACTCTGATGGTAGCACCGCTTGAGGATGTAAAACTCTTAAGTGAAATGAGCTTTGAGGTCTCAGTTCAATTTCTAAACTTCAAATACATACCTTCTGTACTACTTATCCAACCAAAAGGGGAAAAATATTTAAGGAAACCGGCAAATCTCTTTGTGGAAGAAAAATAATATACGTGTCTACATTTTTAGGCCCTGTAATCAAAGCAACTGTACATTCATTTTCCCTTACCACCAAAGACAACTTTAGTGTCAAAATAATTTGACATTATATATACCCCAAGTCAACCTAAGGCATGGCTATTGGAAAAATTATCTTTATTTTATGACCTTTTGAAAAATGTTACTTTTTCATCTAATTGAATTCCAAAGAAACGTTACCTTGTACACAGACATTTATACTGAAAATCATTGTACAACAGAGAGTGGCACACATTTGTTCTCAAACTATTGACTACATATTCTGGGCACTGAGCAATTATAGATATGACTGGAGAAATGGTAATTTTGCAAAGGGGAGAAATATCCATAGGTTAAAAATATAAGCTCTTGGATGATAAATCCTTAAGATATGCATATAAAAGAAAAATCTTTAAAGAATTTTTCTATTCTTCAGGGTAGATAAACTTTTCAGAAGTTGGGAAAAACAAACTGATTTTCAGACAACAACCTGTGAAAGAAATACAGAATACCAACTACACACAATGAGACGTTTACAGATGTTATGATGAAATGAAAACCATTTGGTAAACTATATAGCTAAATGCCTACTCATTCTTTTCCTCTACTCTTAAGAATGAACAGATTCTTATGTTGCAATTAGTAGTTTAACGTCGTGTTTTATAGCAAAGAACTAATTTCAACAAATGTTGACTATATACTCACTATAAAATAGCAGCTAAGTTATACTGAGGGGCAGACTGCTTGACTTTGTGCTTATCAATATACAGATATTATCTCATTTAATCCTCAATGATCCTACAGTGCAGGTCCTATTATTACTAGATTTAGTGCATAGGCATCAGATCTACCCTTGGATTTCAGTGAAGTGCTTACTTTGGTTCAGCAAATCTACAATGGTAAATTATACAATATTTCAATCAGAGAGAAAGTTACAAGCTTCATATTATTATTTTTATGTCATGGTCTTAAACTTGTTAAAAAATACTTTGATATTACATAATTGGGATGTTCCCAACATGTAAAGCTGGGAGATTACTGGCTGGGAAGGAATTAGGTAATCCTATGAATTATGCCTACACTTTTACTCACTGATGTATAATATATGTGTTAAACGGTATTTTGAGGAATCTAAAAGCAAATGTAGTTTTCAAACACATTTTTTTTTTCTGACATGATATACAATGCTGTGAATACCAGCTAATTAGTTCTCACTGGATTGATCCAAGAGGTATTTTTCCTAGTAACAGAAATCTTTAGGTCTAAGTAATATGTTCTGATAACATTTATAGTTATGTATAAGTGACTTCAAAAGTCATACTGCATGGAGCATATAGCTGAGGATCATACTCTCATTATTATAACCAGTGATCACATCGCCAAATCTTCATTTCTGCATCTGACTTTCTTTTTCAAGTTTTTTCCCCACAGCTTTATTGAGGTATAATTGACAAAACTGTAAGATATTTAAAGTGTACAACGTGATCATTTGATACATGCATACATTGTGAAAGGATTCCCCCCATCGAGTTAATCAACATATCTATCATCTCACATATTTAACCTTTCTGGGTTTCTTCTGGTGAGAACATTTAAGTTCTACTCTCTTAGCAAATTTAAATTATATAATACAGTGTTATGAACTATAGTCACCATGTCATCTATTAGATCCTCAGACCTTATTCATCTTATATCTGAAAGTATGTACCCTTTTACCAAGCTCTCACTATTTCCCCCACAGCCCCTGGCAACCAACTGTTCCATTCTGTTTCTATGAGTTTGATTTTTATATGGGATACCATGCAGTAATTGTCTTTGGCTTAATTCACCTAGCAAAATGCCCTCCAGGTTCATCCATGTTGTTCCAAATGACAGATTTCCTTTTTTAGGGCTGAACAATATTCCATTGTATACATGTTTGTATATATGTATGTGTGTGTATATACACACACACTACACACATCTTCTTTATCCATTCATCCATCAATAGACACTTAAGGTTGTTTCCATACCTTGCCTATGGTGAATAATCCCGCAATAAACATGGTTCTGCCTCTCACTTTCTGACCTTGACATCTTTCCAGGTAACCTAGTTTAGTTTCATTAACCCTAAATATTCTTTAGACTCCTTGAGACCTTCAGTCCATTCTCCACCACCATTCTACTTTTCACATTTTTTCCCACTTCCTTCACAGTCTGGCTTAGATTTCATGGTCAATCAGTACACTCACCTCCTTATAAATAAGATCAAGTCCTGTGTTGCTTCTCCTTCGATCACACTTGCCTGGCAAAGCTCCAAGCCTAGTTAAACCCAATTATACTTACTCCATGGGTGCCTCCAAATTGATGGAGGGGAAATAAAAAATAGAAAATCAATCTGGAGATTCATCTCACTTTAAATTTACCCTTAAATTTCAAGTGAGCACTTAGCCTTCCCTTTATATTCTAGTATAGTACAACTGGCTCCCTCACTCTCTGAAGGTAATATCTCATCTTTTATTCTGCCCCTACACTTCTAATATCCACCCCTGATTCACATGTGGTGACCTCACTGATTTAATTGAAAAATTATTAGTAATCATCCAATAATTTCATTTTCCCACCATGAAATGTACCAGTCTCTCTGCATCTATAGCCATATAAACAAGGCTCCCTTCTCTTCCAATAAGTATTTACTCTGATTATAAATAACTCTGCCCCAATCATATCTATAATCACTCAGTGGGCCAGAATATATAATCAATAATATGAGAACAAATGTGCCCCACATTCTGTTGTACAATGATTTTTTTTCACAATGCTGAACACATGCACTTGCTCACATTGCTTCCTGTTGGCTCAGGGCCTCTGATGGTTTCATATTCTATCCTATAATTCCTTGATAGAATTCTCTACACGTATCACCTGGTTTTCCTCCTTCCTCCAAGCTTCTTATTTCTTTTGCTCAATTTTTCGCTTCTGTTTGACCTTTAACATTTGGAATGTCCTAGGGCTTATTTGTCTGTCTTCTCTTTCTCTCTCTCTCCCTATAGCCTCCCCTCTCCAATTTTGTGTTCTAATTCTCTCTCATTCATACAGTCTCTCTCTCATCTCACCCTATCCTCCCATGGCCTTTCAATACAATCCAAATGCTGACTTCCACAGAATTTACATTTCGGCCCCAAACTTTTGCCTGAGTTTTTGGTCTATACACCTAAACTGCTGCTCATCATATCCCCTTGTATGTCTAATAGGCATCTCAAATTTCATGTGGCCAAAACAGAACTCTCAATTTTCTTCTGCATCTCTGATAATGACACCTACATTCATCAGCTGCCCAAGGCCAAACAAACAACTAGGACTCTTCCTTGATTTCTACTCCTCTCAAACTGCTATAGCTGATCAATCTGTAAGCTTTACTGCCTCTCCCTTCAAATACTCCTGGATCTGAATATGTCTTACCAGACCCACTGTTACTACCGAAGTCTGAGCTGCCATCTTCTTCCACAGAGCTGTTGTTCCTGCTTCCATCTTTGACCTTCTACAGCGCAGTTCAACAAAGGAACCAAAGTTATTATTTTCCAATAATATAAGCTGATTATATCTTTCCCTTGTTTCTCACTGAAACTCCTAAACTGGGACTACATCATCTGTCCCCTGCCTTCCTCATCTCTTACATCCTGTCTCAGATAGGCCTTCATGATAGTCATTGAATAAGTCAAGATTATAACATGTCAGGACCCTGCTGACCCCTAACCCTGCCCTGGAATGCTCTGCCTGTCCTGCATACCTGGCTCCCTCATTTCAAACAGGTCTCAGCACGCCTTTCAGATACTCAGAAAGGTATTCCCTGAGAATCTTTCTCAATTAATGTCCTCCTTATATCAGTCACACTGGCTTTCCTTTCCCTAGCTTATTTTATTTATTGTTTTATCACACTAATATCTATTTGAAATTTTATCAGATTATCCTCTATACTATTTCAGAAATACTAATTGAGCATGTACTTTGTAAGATGTATTGGGTTCTGTGATGCAGATATATAATTAGTTCTAATAAGACTGACAAGGTCCTTCCTCTCATGGAGTTTACATTTTAGTAGGAAAGACAGACATAAACCTAAAGACACAAATGCTTTTTAATTAGTATGACAGTGTTAAAGTACAGAATGCTAAGGGTTCCTACAGCCTGAAGGTCTAATTGGTCTGAAGGTCAGGGAAGGTTTCTCTGAGAATGTGACATGTAAGCTGAAGACTTTTGAAGCAGGGGTAAGGATGGGGATGAATATTAGAAAAGTATTCAGGGCACCAGAAAGAATGCATTGTAAGGGGCACTCACTGTTGGATTTTGTGTGTGTGTGTGTGTGTGTGTGTGTGTGTGTGTGTGTGTGTGTGTGTGTGTGTGT
>NW_006774670.1:2116563-2134378 GCF_000442215.2 Lipotes vexillifer
ATCCAAAAGGTTAGTGTTTACCTTAATCCTAAGAAGTGGAATGAACTTAAGAAATGTAATTGGGCTGAGTCTCTGGGTCCAACACAATGAGGGACAGGTGAGTCAGGGAGAAATAACTTGGTGGTAAGAGCAACCTCTGCTTCCTGGCTATTTACCCCTCGATTTTCAACTACAGGGTCTACTGACTTCAGTTATAAAAATGAAAACAATTTAGTTGTGCCATAACCAGACACTGTAACAGTTTTAGACTCTATAGTTCCAATTTTACTAATACTTCAAGCCTACTCTTTTTACAGTAGGACTTGAATATCTGGATTTTTAAAAAGTCACAAAAAAGAAGCAAAGTCCCTAAAAAGTTAGCCACTGGTCTTTTTCTGAAAATGCATTCCCAGGTAGTAATAGCAGAATCGGGCTGAGAAAAGCAGTGTTTATTAACCACTGGGAAGGTTAATAAGTTAAATGAACAGAGAAAATGTTTTTCAAAACAAATAAGGACAAGATTTTGGGGTGAATTAACTTCTCACTTGTAAGAGAAACAGGGAAGCACATCCTCAGTAATAGAGAGTGGCAATTTAATTGTTACCAGTGAATTTCAATGCTCTTGTAGGGAGGCGTTGCTGGGAATTCGGCCAGACAAGGTTGGGGAAGAAACCAGTCCTATTAATGGGTCTATTTAACCCTTCCCTGAAAGAGTGAGTCCTCCAACAGGGAGGAGACTAAATGGGGAATTGAGTATAGACGTTGGCCTCTGGTGCCTCTGTGTTAAACCACTAACTAAATGTATGGTCCTAAGCAAATCATGGAGCCTTTGGTAACCTTTGTTCCCTCATCTATAAGCAGTGCCACGCAATTTGTTGCAAGGAATACATGAGTTAACTCTTTTGAAGTATCTAGCACACAATATGTATTTAAAGAAATGTATGTTCCTGTCCTTGTTTCTGGAAAAAGCAGGAAGCTGTGGGGAGAACAAGAAGGAAAAGAGCACATTTTCTAAACAAAGATCAATGTGGGACTCTGGGAGGACCAGAGCTTAGACAAGTCCATTTCTTACACCACCGTCTCGAAGCATCTCCCCAAGCTGAGGAGCTGCTGGGCTGGCAAAAAAAAAAAAGACGCAACAAAGAGTAGACTGTCTTTCAAAGAATAATGGGTAAATCTGGGTTCTCATATATTTAAAAAAACATGAATGAGAAAATAAAAGTATACACATAAAACTCATTAAAAATTCTTTGAAAACTACTACTCTATTAACATTTGCTATAAACAGTTATACTTTACTGGCTAGTTGAAACAGATATGATACCTGGGCGATAAAGACATTGGCCATCCACTCCATCTGAGTTTGTGAACTATCACAACACAGGTGCCTGCAAAACAAGGTTTATAAAATATAATATTCAGAAAGACAATGGAATTCTCCAGTGTATTTATTTGGCGAGTAAGTGATCAGAAACCTCTTGGGGTTTCTCCTCTTAATGATGTTAATGTAATCAAAATGGGAGTATTTCAATACAAGTTGCTTCAGGCTTCTGTTAAGTGTACAGTATCAAAATAGTATAAATATGCTAGTTTAACTAAAATATAGCCAAAGGCTTTGGTAACTGCTGAAAAATGATCAGTGGTATTTTTGGAAAGGCAGAAAGGTCAATGTCATTTGCTTTCTTAGGTACATGACTGTAAAACATCTTTTTCCCCAGAAACTCTGAGCTTAAGAAGAAAAAGTATGTGCACATAAGAGCAGATTTTTGAAAAAGGCTTAATCAGCCACCTTCATTATGATTATAAACATTATACCCACAAGGCTCATGAAAAATGAACTAAATGAAAAACCACTGCATGTCCAAAAACACTGATTCAGTAACCTTTTATTGAAAACCTACACAAAACAGAGATGTTGCCCTCTAGGTTCACATCATCTATTAGGGGAGCCAGGAATATAAACAAATTATAAGACAGTGAGAAAAAGAGAAAGTAAAGTTGAACACAAACATAGAAAGAGAGAGAGCTTCAAGATGGCGGAAGAGTAAGACATGGAGACCACCTTCCTCCCCACAAATACATCAGAAATACAACTACATAAGGAACAACTCCTACAGAACACCTACTGAACTCTGGCAGAAGAACTCAGACCTCCAAAAATGCAAACTCCCCACATACCTGAGTAGGGCAAAAGAAAAAAGAAAAAACAGAGACAAAAGAATAGGGACAGAACCTGTACCAGTGGGAGGGAGCTGTGAAGGAGGAAAGACTTCCACACACTAGAAGCCCCTTCGCGGGCGGAGACTGCGGGTGGCGGAGGGGGGAAGCTTCAGAGCCACGGAGGAGAGCGCAGCCACAGGGGTGCGGAGGGCAAAGCGGAGAGATTCCCACACAGAGGATCGGTGCCGACCGGCGCTCACCAGCCCGAGAGGCTTGTCTGCTCCCCCGCCGGGGTGGGCGGGGCTGGGAGCTGAGGCTCGGGCTTCGGTCGGATCGCAGGGAGAGGACTGGGGTTGGCTGCATGAACACAGCCTGAAGGGGGCTAGTGCGCCACAGCTAGCTGGGAGGGAGTCTGGGAAAAAGTCTGGAACTGCCTAAGAGGCAAGAGACTTTTTCTTGCCTCTTTGTTTCCTGGTGTGCGAGGAGAGGGGATTAAGAGTATTGCTTAAAGAAGCTCCAGAGATGGGCGCAAGCTATGAATATCAGCGTGGACCCCAGAGATGAGCATGAGACACTAAGGATGCCACTGAAGCCAACAAGGAGCCTGTGTGTAAGCACATGTCACTATCCACACCTCCCCTCCCGGGATCCTGTGCAGCCTGCCGCTGCCAGGGTACTGTGATACAGGGACAACTTCCCTGGGAGAACACACAGTGTGCCTCAGCCTGGTGCAACATCACACCAGCCTCTGCCACTGCAGGCTTGCCCCGAAATCCGTACCCCTCACTCCCCCAGGCCTGAGTGAGCCAGAGCCCCCAAATAAGCTGCTCTTTTATTTTATTTTTTTATTTTTTTTGCGGTACGCAGGCCTCTCACTGTTGTGGCCTCTCCTGCTGCGGAGCACAGGCTCTGGATGGGCAGGCTCAGCGGCCATGGCTCACGGGCCCAGCCGCTCCGCGGCATGTGGGATCCTCCCAGACTGGGGCACGAACCCGTGTCCCCTGCATCGGCAGGCGGACTCTCAACCACTGCGCTACCAGGGAAGCCCAAGCTGCTCTTTTAATCCCGTCCTGTCTGAACGAAGAACAGACGCCCTCAGTGACCTACATGCAGAGGCGAGGCCAAATCCAAAGCTGAACCCCAGGAGCTGTGCGAACAAAGAATAGAAAGGGAAATCTCTCCCAGCAGCCTCAGGAGCAGTGGATTAAATCTCCACAATCAACTTGATGTACCCTGCATCTGTGGAATACCTGAATAGACAAAGAATCATCCCAAACTGAGGACCTTGACTTCGGGAGCAACAATATATATATATTTTTTTCCCTGTTTCTCTTTTTGCGAGTGTGTATTTGTATACTTCTGTGTGTGATTTTGTCTCTATAGCTTTGCTTTTACCATTTGTCCTAGGGTGTTGTCTGTCCATTTTTTTGTTTTTTAGTTTTTAGCACTTGTTATCATTGGTGGATATCGTTTTTGGTTTGTTGCTCTCTTCTTTCTATTACTTAAAATTTTTTTTAATAATTATTATTTATTTTAATAACTTTATTTTATCTTCTTTCTTTCTATTTTTTCTCCCTTTTATTCTGAGCTGTGCGGATGACAGACACTTGGTGCTCCAGCAGGCATAACGGCTGTGCCTCTGAGGTGGAGGAGCCAAGTTCAGGACACTGGTCCACAAGAGACCTCCTAGCTCCACATAATATCAAAGCGTGAAAATCTACCAGAGATCTCCAACTCAACACCAAGACCCAGCTCCGCTCAACAACCAGCAAGCTACAGTGCTGGACACCCTATGCCAAACAACTAGCAAGACAGGAACACAAACCCATCCATTAGCAGAGAGGATGCCTAAAATCATAATAAGGCCACAGAAACCCCAAAACACACCACCAGACGTAGACCTGCCCACCAGAAAGACAAGATCCAGCCTCATCCACCAGAACATAGGCACTAGTCCTCTCCACCAGGAAGCCTACACAACCCACTGAACCAACCTTAGCCACTGGGGAAAGAAACCAAAAACAACAGGAAGTACGAACCTGCAGCCTGTGAAAAGGAGACCCAAAACACAGTAAGTTAAGCAAAATGAGAAGACAGAGAAACACACAGCAGATGAAGGAGCAAGGCAAAAACCCACCAGACCTAACAAATGAAGAGGAAATAGGCAGTCTACCTGAAAAAGAATTCAGAATAATGATAGTGAAGATGATCCAAAATCTT
The DNA here is from genome assembly GCF_000442215.2 of Lipotes vexillifer. Classification (NCBI taxonomy): domain Eukaryota; kingdom Metazoa; phylum Chordata; class Mammalia; order Artiodactyla; family Lipotidae; genus Lipotes; species Lipotes vexillifer. The sequence goes on from NW_006774670.1 coordinate 2,120,923, forward strand.
GGAAATAGAATGGAGAAAATACAAGAAATGTTTAACAAGGACCTGGAAGAATGAAAGAGCAAACAAACAGTGATGAAGAACACAATACATGAAATTAAAAATTCTCTAGAAGGGATCATTAGCAGAATAACTAAGGCAGAAGAACGGATAAGTGACCTGAAACGTAAAATAGTGGAAATAACTACTACAGAACAGAATAAAGAAAAAATAATGAAAAAATTGAGGACAGTCTCAGAGACCTCTGGGACAACATTAAATGCACCAACATGCGAATTATAGGGGTCCTAGAAGAAGAAGAGAAAAAGAAAGGGACTGAGAAAATATGTGAAGAGATTATAGTTGAAAACTTCCCTAATATGGGAAAGGAAATAGTTAATCAAGTCCAACAAGCACAGAGAAACCCATACAGGACAAATCCAAGGAGAAACACACCAGGACACATATTAATCAAACTATCAAAAAATTAAATACAAAGAAAAAATACTGAAGGCAGCAAGGGACAAACAACAAATAACACACAAGGGAATCCCCATAAGGTTAACAGGTGATCTTTCAGCAGAAACTCTGCAAGCCAGAAGGGAGTGGAAGGACATATTTAAAGCGATGAAGGAGAAAAACCTACAACCAAGATTACTCTCCCCAGCAAGGATCTCATTCAGATTTTGTTGTTGTTGTTGTTGTGGTGGTACGCAGGCCTCTCACTGTTGTGGCCTCTCCTGTTGCGGAGCACAGGCTCGGACACGCAGGCTCAGCGGCCGTGGCTCATGGGCCCAGCCGCTCCACGGCATGTGGAATCTTCCTGGACCGGGGCATGAACCCATGTCCCCTGCATTGGCAGGCAGACTCCCAACCACTGCGCAACCATGGAAGCCCTCATTCAGATTTGATGGAGAAATTAAAACCTTTACAGACAAGCAAAAGCTAAGAGAATTCAGGACCACCAAACCAGCTTTACAACAAATGCTAAAGGAACTTCTCTAGGCAGGAAACAAAAGAGAAGGAAAAGACCTACAATAACAAACCCAAAACAATTAAGAAAATGGTAATAGGAACATATATATCGATAATTACCTAATGAAGATGGATTAAATGCTCCAACCAAAAGACATAGACTAGCTGAATGAATACAAAAACAAGACCCATATATACACTGTCTACAAGAGACCCACTTCAGACTTAGGGACACATACATACTGAAAGTGAGGGGATGGTAAAAGATATTCCATGCAAATGGAAATCAAAAGAAAGTTGGAGTAGCAATTCTCATATCAGACAAAATAGCCTTGAAAACAAAGACTATGACAAGAGACAGAGAAGGACACTATATAATGATTAAGGGATCAATCCAAGAAGAAGATATAACAATTGTAAATATTTATGAACCCAACATAGGAGCACCTCAATACATAAGGCCAATGCTAACAGCCATAAAAGGGGAAATCAACATTAACACAATCATAGTAGGGGACTTCAACACCCCACTTTCACCAATGGACAGATCATCCAAAATGAAAAAAAATAAGGGAACACAAGCTTTAAGTGATACATTAAACAAGATGGACTTAATTGATATTTATAGGACACTCCATCCAAAAACAACAGAATACACTCTTCTCAAGTGCTCATGGAACATTCTCCAGGATAGATCATATCTTGGGTCACAAATCAAGCTTTGGTAAATTTAAGAATACTGAAATCGTATCAAGTATCTTTTCCGACCACAACGCTATGAGACTAGATATCAATTACAGGAAAAAATCTCTAAAAAATACAAAAACATGGAGGCTAAACAACACACTACTTAATAACCAAGAGATCAATGAAGAAATCAAAAAATACCTAGAAACAAATGACAATGAAAACAGGTTGGCCCAAAAACTATGGGATGCAGCAAAAGCTGTTCTAAGAGGGAAGTCTATAGCAATACAATCCTACCTTAAGAAACAAGAAACACCTCAGATTACAACCTAAACTTACACATAAAGCAATTAGAGAAAGAAGAACAAAAAAATGCCAACATTAGCAAAAGAAATCATAAAGATCAGATCAGAAATAAATGAAAAAGAAATTACGAAAATGATAGCAAAGATCAATAAAACTAAAAGCTGGTTCTTTGAGACAATAAACAAAATTGATAAACCATTAGCCAGACTCATCAAGAAAAAAAGGGAGGGAGCCTGAACCAAGATGGTGGAGTAGAAGGAAGTCCTCTCATTCCCTCTTGTGAGAACACCAGAATCACAACTAGCTGCTGGACAATCATAGAGAAGAAGACACTGGAACTCACCAAAAAAGATACCCCACATCCAAAGACAAAGGAGAAGCCACAATGAGATGGTATGAGGGGTGCAATCACTGCAAAATCAAATCCCATAACTGCTGGGTGGGTGACTCAGAGACTGGAGAACACTTATACCACAGAAGTCCACCCACTGGAGTTAAGGCTCTGAGCCCCACATCAGCCTTCCCAACTTGGGGGTCTGGCAATGGGAGGAGGAATTCCTAGAGAATCAGACTTTGAAGGCTAGTGGGATTTGATTGCAGGAATTTGACAGGATTGGGGCAAACAGAGACTGCACTCTTTGAGGGCACACACAAAGTAGTGTGTGCACTGGGACCCAGGGGAAGGTACAGTGACCCCAGGGGAGACGGAACCAGACCTACCAGCTAGTGTTGGAGGGTCTCCTACAGAGGTGGGGGGTGGCTGTGGCTCACAGTGGGGACAAGGACACTGGCAGCAGAAGTTCTGGGAAGCACTCCTTGACGGGAGTCCTCCCAGAGTCAGCCACTAGCTACACCATAGAGCCCAGGTAGGCTCCACTGTTGCATTGCCTCAGGCCAAACAACCAACAGGGAGGGAACCCAGCCCCACCCATCAGCAGTTAAGTGGATTAAAGTTTTACTGAGCTCTGCCCACCAAAGCAACACCCAGCTCTACCCATCAGGATTCCCTCTCATCAGGAAACCTGCACAAGCCTCTTAGATAGCCTCAGCCACCAGAGGGCAGACAGCAGAAGCAGGAAGAACTACAATCCTGCAGCCTGTGGAACAAAAACCACATCCACAGAAAGACAGACAAGATGAAAAGGCAGAGGGCTACGTACCAGATGAAGAAACAAGGTAAAACCCCAGAAAAACAGCTAAATGAAGTGGAGATAGGCAACTTTCCAGAAAAAGAATTCAGAATAATGATAGTGAAGATGATCCAGGACCTTGGGAAAAAAATGGAGGCAAAGATTGAGAAGATGCAAGTAATGTTTAACAAAGACCTAGAAGAATTAAAGAACAAACAAACAGAGATGAGCAATACGATAACTGAAATGAAAACTACACTAGAAGGAATCAATAGCAGAATAACTGAGGGAGAAGAATGGATAAGTGACGTGGAAGACAGAATGGTGGAATTCACTGCTGTAGAATAGAATAAAGAAAAAAGAATGAAAAGAAATGAAGACAGTCTAAGAGACCTCTGGGACAACAACATTTGCATTATAAGGGTCCCAGAAGGAGAAGAGAGAGAGAAAGATCCCGAGAAAATATTTGAAGAGATTACAGTGAAAACCTTCCCTAACATGGGAAAGGGAATAGCCACCCAAGTCCAGGAAGCACAGCAAGTCCCATGCAGGATAAACCCAAGGAGAAACATGCCGAGACACATAGTCATCCAATTGGCAAAAATTAAAGACAAAGAAAAATTATTGAAAGCAGCAAGGGAAAAATGAAAAATAACGTACAAGGGAACTCCCATAAGGTTAACAGCTGATTTCTCAGCAGAAACTCTACAAGCCAGAAGGGAGTGGCATGATATACTTAAAGTGATGAAAGGGAAGAAACTACAACCAAGATAACTCTACCTGGCAAGGATCTCACTCAGATTTGATGGAGAAACCAAAAGCTCTACAACAAATGGCAAAGGAACTTCTCTAAGTGGGAAACACAAGAGAAGAAAAGGACCTACCAAAACACACCCTAAACAATTAAGAAAATGGTCATAGGAACATACATATCGATAATTACCTTAAACATGAATGGATTAAATGCTCCCGCTAAAAGACACAGGCTTGATGAATGGATACAAAAACAAGACCCATCTATATGCTGTCTACAAGAGTCCCACTTCAGACCTAGGGACACATACAGACTGAAAGTGAGGGGATGGAAAAAGATATTCCATGCAAATGGAAATCAAAAGAAAGCTGGAGTAGCAATACTCATATCAGATAAAACAGACATTAAAATAAAGAATGTTACAAATGACAAGGAAAGAAAATACATAATGATCAAGGGATCCAAGAAAAAGATATAACAATTATAAATATGTATGCACCCAACATAGGAGCACCTCAATATATAAGGCAGCTGCTAACAGCTGTAAAATAGGAAATCGACAGTAACAGAATGATTTCGGGGGACTTTAACACCTCACTTTACACCAATAGACAGACCATCCAAAATGAAAATAAATAAGGAAAGAGAAGCTTTAAATGACACAAGAGACCAGATAGCTTTAATTGATATTTATAGGACATTCCACCCAAAAGCAGCAGATTACACTTTCATCTCAAGTGCGCAGGGAACATTCTTCAGGATAGATCACATCTTGGGTCACAAATCAAGCCTCAGTAAATTTAGGAAAACTGAAATCATATCAAGCATCTTTTCTGACCACAACACTATGAGATTAGAAATGAATTACAAGGAAAAAAACACCAACACATGGAGGGTAAACACTAGGTTACTAAATAACCAAGAGATCGCTGAAGAAATCAAAAAGGAAATCAAAAAATAGCTAGAGACAAATGATAATGAAAACACGACAACCCAAAACATATGGGATGCAGTAAAAGCAGTTCTAAGAGGGAAGTTTATAGCTATACAAGCCTACTTCAAGAAACAAGAAAAATCTCAAATAAATAATCTAACCTTACACCTAAAGGAACTAGAGAAAGAAGAACAAACAAAACCCACAGTTAAAAGAAGGAAAGAAATCATAAATATCAGAGCAGAAATAACTGAAATAGAAACAAAGAAAAGAATAGCAAGGATCAATACAACTAAAAGCTGGTTCTTTGAGAAGATAAAATTGATAAGCCATTAGCCATACTCATCAAGAAAAAGAGGGAGAGGACTCAAATCAATAAAATTAGAAATGAAAAAGGAGAAGTTACAACAGACACTGCAGAAATAAAAAGCATCGCAAGAGACTACTACAAGCAACTCTATGCCAATAAAATGGACAACGTGGAAGAAATGGACAAATTCTTAGAAAGGTATAACCTTCCAAGACTGAACCAGGAAGAAATAGAAAATATGAACAGACCAATCACAAGTAATGAAATTGAAACTGTGATTAAAAATCTTCCAGTAAACAAAGTCCAGGACCAGATGGCTTAACAGGTGAATTCTATCAAACATTTAGAGAAGAGCTAACACCCATCCTTCTCAAACTCTTCCAAAAAATTGCAGAGGAAGGAACACTCCCAAACTCATTCTATGAGGCCACCATCACCCTGATACCAAAACCAGACAAAGATATTAAAAAAAGAGAAAATTAGAGGCCAATATCACTGATGAATATAGGTGCAAAAATCCTCAACAAAATACTAACAAACAGAATCCAACAACACATTAAAAGGATCGTATACCATGATCAAGTAGGATTTCTCCCAGGGATGCAAGGATTCTTCAATATATGCAAATCAATCAACATGATACACCATATTAACAAATTGAAGAATAAAAACCATATGACCATCTCAGTAGATGCAGAAAAAGCTTTTGACAAAGTTCACCACCCATTTATGATAAAAACTCTCCAGAAAGGGGGCATAGAGGGAAACTACCTCAACATAATAAAGGCCATATATGACAAACCCACAGCAAACATCATTCTCAATGGTGAAAAAATGAAAGCATTTCCTCTAAGATCAGGAAGAAGACAAGGATGTCCACTCTCACCGCTCTTATTCAACATAGTTTTGGAAGTCCTAGCCTCGGCAATCAGAGAAGAAAAAGAAATAAAAGGAATACGAATTGGAAAAGAAGAAGTAAAACTGTCACTGCAGATGACATGATACTATACATAGAGAATCCTAAAGATGCCACCAGAAAACTACTAGAGCTAATCAATGAATTTGGTAAAGTAGCAGGATACAAAATTAATGCAGAGAAATCTCTTGCATTTCTATACACTAATGATGAAAAATCTGAAAGAGAAATTAAGGAAATGCTCCTATTTACCACTGCAACAAAAAGAATAAAATACCTAGGAATAAACCTACCTAGAGAGACAAAAGACCTGTATACACAAAATTATAAGATACTGATGAAAGAATTAAAGATGATACCAACAGATGGAGAGATATACCATGTTCTTGTATTGGAAGAATTAATATTGTGAAAATGACTATACTACCCAAAGCAATCTACAGATTCAATGCAATCCCTATCAAATTACCACTGGCGTTTTTTACAGAATTAGAATAAAAAATCTTAAAATTTGTATGGAGACACAAAAGACCCAGAATAGTCAAAGCAGTCTTGAGGGAAAAAAGTGGAGCTGGACGAATCAGACTCCCTGACTTCAGACTATACTACAAAGCTACAGTAATCAAGACAATATGGTACTGGCACAAAAACAGAAACATAGATCAATGGAACAAGATAGAAAGCCCAGAGGTAAACCCACGCACCTATGGTCAACTAATCTATGACAAAGGAGGCAAGGATATACAGTGGAGAAAAGACAGTCTCTTCATAAGCGGTGCTGGGAAAACTGGACAGCTACATGTAAAAGAATGAAATTAGAACACTCCCTAACACCATACACAAAAATACACTCAAAATGGATTAGAGAAAAAATACCTGTATGGAAAGAACAGGTTTGAAACTAAGATTTTTTTTTTTACTCTTGAGTTTTGGTGACTTATTATCCTTTATTTAAAACTGAGTTTTGCCTGCTTATCCCATAAAACCAGAGATTCCACATTTACGTAATAAGTAGGAAGAAATCATGTGTAGCTTCTCTTTAGAGGCAGTGGCAAATAAGATACATGAGACTGAAATAGACCTAAACCCTGAAGCAAATCTACTTTCCTCGTCTTAGGCTCAAAGTATTTAGAAAAGATTTTAACTTCACTTAGAAGAAACATTTCCTGTCTCTAGATCTATCTGCCAAATAATATCGTTATTCGTTTACTAATCCTGTGTCATCAATATATCAAATCCCAAACTTGCTGGCTGTTAACTTACCAGAGATGTTTTTCAGAATATGCCGTCAATCCCCAACTGCATCACATGGGGAAAAAACACATGCATACATATTAAAAATGATTCATTTTACAAGATAATACACAGGATTAGATGTTAAGGAGGTAATATTTAATGGTGGGAATGCATAACAGAATTGATACCCACAAGTGATGATTCATTGGATATGATTTATCTAGAGGTAAATGATAGATGTTGAGGGATTTGGCTACAAATTTAAATACACTGAAGGACACGGGGAAAGGATCTCGTGATGTTATGCGGCAGTGGGGGAAATCTCTCACAGGATGTTTGGGGCTGAGTAAGGACAGATGTCTAGGAAGATGGCCAAAATAAGATAATATATATATTTACTTATTGATACTGTGAGAAATTTTAAAGAATGTGCTAGTCACAACACAGATATATGTGCTGGGCTTAGAAATTAAGCACAGAGGCAAAAGTGAGGACATTTTCAGTGATAGAATCTGAATAATGTGCAGCTCATTAAAATGGCATTTCATGATATTAAAAGTATTAGTGCAAACATTAATTAGCTAATCAAAGTAATCCGTGATGAGAAAGTGTGGTATAACTCGAATGTTGGGTTGATTCAAGTGTAATGAGAAACATAATATTTAAGAAGGGTCCACTTCCTCTCAACCATCTGTGTGCTGTGGGTTTATTACCAAACTCAGCAAAACGAAGGGGGCAAATTATAGAGCTGGGACCAAGATAACGTAAAAGCCATGGAGGCTGGAGGGCAGCTTTTGTCTTCCTTTGGGTAGACTTGTTTGGAACATTCCTTACATCACTAGGCTGTGACTGAGCAAGGAATGGGATGTGGAGAAACCCATGTGCTTCCCAGTAGACAGGGCCTTCTGGGGATTTCTTGTTCTACACAGAGGAGATGCAATCACCCAGTAACTTGACTTGAGCGGGAACATCATCATCCCTCCTTATCCACCCACACAGGTTCCCTTGAACTGCCATAGGTCCCCTGCCACATGTCTGTGGCAACTTAAGGAATCTTTCTAAAGCTTAACTTATAACAAGTTAGACTAATGCCACTGATCCCTAAGTCCTTGAACAGACATACGTTCCTGTAACTTTTTCAACAACTCTTCCCTTCCAAGCTTTACCTTGTTGGAGGCTTCAGCTTCTTTTTTACTCCAAGATAAAACTTCATTGAACTGAGAGAAAACATTTTGTCGGGTTTACTACTCTGTAAAGGAAAACAAGATAATTTGTAATTAAACAGATTTTATTAGTATCCTTCTATTTTCCTTAAGTATTAAGAATCGAGTTTAGAATGTTTAGTTTCTCCAATGTTTCATGAATGTAATACCAAATTTTTAGTAAATGAAGATTGTTTTGATTAAAATGTTATGAATTTAAATAAATCTGGATACATATGTATGATTACATATGTGTGTATATATACAAACACACACATACAATAATTCCTTATTCAAAACACTTGGGACCAGATGTATATGAGAATTGATAATTTTTCAATTTTTCATATTTAAAAAATACATGTGCAATATATTTTGTAACTCCATGATACCACCAGTGTTGTCTGGGGCAGCACCCTATATTCAAATGTATTCATATTTCTCTACAAAAATGCATGACATTTCATACAGTGTGAATAAGTAAAGGTCATAAATATTGTTATGGACTGAATGTTTGTATTCCCCCAAATTGAAATATAATCCCCAATGTGAAGGTATTTGGAGGTAGTAGCTTTGGGTGGTAATTAGGTCATGAGATTGGAGCCCTCATGAATAGGATTAGTGCCCTTTTAAAAGAGGCCAGAAAGCTAGCTCGCCCTCTTTCTGCCATGTGAGGATACGAGAAGTAGGCAGTACTATTCGGAAGAAGATCTTCACTAGAACCTGACCACACTGGCACCTTGATCTCAGACTCCCAGCCTCCAGAAGTGTGAGAAATCAATTTCTGTTATTTATAAGCCACCCAGTCTATGGCACTTTGTTATAGCAGCCTGAATGAACAAAAACAAAATATCTTCATGTTGGTTTAGATCAGATTTTTCCATCAAATGAGTTATGATTTTCTGTACTTCTTGGATTTCAGAACTACAAAACTATATAGGGCTAGACTGAACTATCTCAAATATCTCTATTAATGAAAATTTTCACTAATCATGAAAGTAGACTATAAAAAAGAATTTACATTTGCTCTAGATCAATTATATATTCTCCATATACATCCCAACATATTTATCTGATTAATATTAAAAAAATTTAAATCCTTGAACCATTAGGAAAGTTATCTGACAGAGGCAAAACTTAAGTATACTCTAATTTAAGATTTTAATATCAAACCGTATACATTTTATTATTTATTCCTGGATAGGCTGCAATGGATTTTATAAAGATAATAGCTATGGAAATAATAATTAAAACAAGCTTTCCCCACATCCTAAAGATTTTCAAGGAAGTCTCTCTTTTTTCAATCTGGTAGGCAGATAGCAGATATAACTAAGGGGATCAGAGACCTGGGTGCAAATCTGGCTTGCTACTTACCAGCTCATGACCTCACATTACTGCTCTCTGCTCTCATTTCTTGTTTGTAAACGGGGATAATAAACACATCGACTACCTCACATGGTTATTATGGAGATTAAATGAGAAAGTAAAGGGTTACTGTGGAGGGTTATTGTAGAGATTAAACAAGAAAAGTGCCTTTAAAGGGTTTAGTCCAATAACTGGCCATATACTGAGTGCACAGAAAATTACTAGTATTACAAATTTAGAGCACATTGCTTCATAGATATAGAAAGATAGACAACTTGTTAGAACTCTAGGACAATGCACAAAAGCCCATTTAGCAAATATGTAGCTCAAATAAGTCCTAAATTCTATAAATGTTAAACTATTACTATAAAGTCTTTTCTTTGTGAAAACAAAGATGAAAAGTAAAGGGTGGAAAATATGTTTATAAAATTAAAAATTTGTTTCCATGGAGAAAACAGGTTAGGAGAATATACAGAGGAAATGTAGAGAAAAAAGCAAGCAGGAAGATCAGGAATCATGCTTTGGTGACCAGTGTTTTGTGTGGTGGTGGTGATAAGGCCTGGAATTTACATGGTGAATTTACTCCTAGTCACCCTTATCAATAATTTTGCTATTATTATCAATGGTACATAATTTAAAAAATATTTTGGATTTTTTTCCATTTCTTGAAATGGAATCACTGGGTCAAAGGCTAGGAACATGATTAAGATTTTGGCAAAATTGATAGGGTACATTTACTTACAGTTAAACACATATTCCTGTATTCACTAGTGATTTTCAGTTTTGATTTGGTCAAAAATTTACTTATTTACTTATTGACAATTGTCCTTTATATAGCAAATAGGCAATTGCCTTATCTTTTTAAATGAAATTGTCTACCCAACTTGCTCACTGTTTACTTTTATTATTTTTATAAAGTCAAATATATAGATCTTTCCTTTTGAACTCTCTTAGCTATTGCTTCAAGTTTAAAGGGTTCCCAGATAGCTGATAAGTACTCAATTACTTGGTCATGCAGCTTGAAGGGTTGCTATTTTAAAAGTTTTAATTCTTTTATCCATCTGGAATATATATTTCACATACAGTATAGATGAGAATTTAAGTTGAAAAACTTTGATTAACAATTATCCCAGTCCTATTTATTAAACAAATCTTTCTTTAGACATGCATTTATGATGGCATATTTATTAAAAATAAATTATGATAAACAGTTATATCTTTTACCTCACTTTATGTTACCAATGCTATCTCTGTTCATTTTTATGCCAGGATATTATCTAACCTATTTTAGTTTTACTGTATGAATAAATAGTTGGATGGGAAATACTTGACAATTATTTTACTTTTTATGTCCCCCAAAATGTTTGCAAATACTCATCTGTTTACCCTTTGAGGTGAGTTATCAAATCATTTTTCCAACTTCTAAAAATAATTCCCTTTGCGATTTTGAAAAGAATTACATTAAACCTATAGATCAGTATTAGTAGACTTTGTGTTTTTTTGTGTTTTTATATATAAATTTATTTTTTGGCTGCGTTGGGTTTTCATTGCTGGGTGTGGGCTTTCTCTAGTTGCGGTGAGCGGGGGCTACTCCTCGTTGCTGTGCACAGGCTTCTCACTGCGGTGGCTTCTCTTGTTGCAGAGCACGGGCTCTAGGCAGGCAGGCTTCAGTAGTTGTGGCACACTGGCTCAGTAGTTGTGGCTTGAGGGCTGTAGCGTGCAGGCTCAGTAGTTGTGGCTTAGTTGCTCCGCGGCATGTGGGATCTTCCCGGATCAGGGCTCGAACCCGTGTCCCCTGCATTGGCAGGTGGATTCTTAACCACTGCACCACCAGGGAAGTCCATAGATCAATATTAGTAGACTTTAATTTTCTTTCATTTCTATAAGTGCATTTCTGTAGTTTTCTTCATGTAAGCCTCTTCTTCTTAAGGTCATTTTCTGGTAGTTTATGTGTTTGGTTTTGGGGTATTGATTTTTTAGCTTGCTACTTTACTGAATGTTAAGGAATAACACTTGAAGTCTGATATGGAACAGTGAGGTAGCTTTGTAATGCAGTAAGTTTTCCGTATAGGAAAGAGTCAAGGAAAGGAGAACGTAAGAGTGTATATAGTAGCACAGACTCCTGGATACCTTTGTCAGAGGTTCAATCGGATTACAACTGTGGTTAATGTCCCTCCTCAAAGCTTAGACTGCTAGTCCCAATGGAGGCAGCAGCAGGGTCAGGTGAGGGGCTGCAATTCCAGTAGTACAGGTAGAGGGGACCTGCACATTTAAGAATGAGAAGCACTGTGCCTGATCTAAGTAGTCTTATTTATACACGGCATTGATAAGCCCAGGACTGCCTATATTTTGAAATACTGTTGGCAATAGATAGAGAGCCTGAAGTAATACAACTGATTCCCAAGCCACTCTGGACATGCCAGCTCATGACTTTGTATTCTATCCTGTCCAAAGAGAACACAGATGCCATAATTTAAGATAAGTTCAGCCAAGGTGGAAAGAAACCCTTTTCAGTTTCAATCTTTAAACTGAATAAGCATAAATAGGAACTGTAAGTATCCTAATGCAAAGTTTTATTAAAAGAAATCTCTTTTGGCATTATAACTTTACTGTTGGTTTATTACAACTCTTTTGGTATGTGTACTTTCTGGAGTATTTCTTCAAAAAGTTGAAGTGTTATGAAGTGTATAGTATGTTGCTACAGGCAGTATATTTCAAAGTAAAATTTTTAACTGAGCCAATTAAATTAGTGTGCTTAAAAAAATTATTCTTGTTACTAAGAAGAGTTTGCTTATTAGTGCATGCAACTTTTAACGACCACTCCCTCCCCATTTGCTTTTTTCACACCATTAACAGTGTAATGATAATATTCGTTGAAACTTCTCACCTTTTATGTAAATCAAGTCTGAAAACATTTTAATTAACATTTTCTGTGCAGGGAGAACTCTCAAAACAAAATATATCTTTCCCTGTGTATTACCCTAATTTGTTGTTAATGAGCATTCATAAATTATCTCTAATTAACACATACTCTCTTTAAATACACTTTTCAATTTGTAATTTCTACTCCCTTCTCAGTAAATCATTTTCTAAATATGTACAAGCACACATATATATTAAGGGCAACTGTCAAACCAGAGCCAAATCTCTATTCAAATAAGCTAGGTGATTTTTACTATTGATTATTTACTGTAAAATCATTTGAAAGCAAACATTGCCAGTGACCTGACCATCAATATTAAAAGGGAAAGACCAGCAACATGAAGAAATAACCAGCAAAATAACACCATGTGTTGAAAATAACAGTAGTTTGAGTTTAAAGGAAAACCACAAGTCTCTCATCTGCTTGCCTTAATGTGCAAATTAAAATATCAGTTGCATTAATTGATTCTGACAGATGCATAAATACAACTTTCAAACACTTAGACTATAATTCCATAACCTGAGATCACTGTGACAAAAATAAAATGTCTTCATTGTCTTTAAAGAACACTATCTTGGGCTTCCCTGGCGGCGCAGTGGTTGGGAGTCCGCCTGCCGATGCAGGGGACGCGGGTTCGTGCCCCGGTCCGGGGGGATCCCACATGCCGCGGAGCGGCTGGGCCCGGGAGCCGTGGCCGCTGAGCCTGCGCGTCCGGAGCCTGTGCTCCGCAGCGGGAGGGGCC
>NW_006774670.1:2134672-2184121 GCF_000442215.2 Lipotes vexillifer
GGCGTGTGGCCCCAGGAGCCAGGGCCGCTGAGCCTGCGCGTCCGGAGCCTGTGCTCCGCAACGGGAGAGGTGGCGACAGTGAGAGGCCTGCGTACCACAAAAAAAAAAAAAAAAAAAGAACACTATCTTTCTGACAAACACTATATGATCTCACTTATACGCAGAATCTAAAAAAGTCAAACTCACAAAGAGGCAGAGAGTAGAATGGTGGTTTCCAGGGGCTGGGAGTGGGGGAAATGGGAAGGTGTTGATCAAAGGGTACTAAGTTTCAGTTATGCAAAATGAATAGGTCCTGGAAATCTAAAGTACAGCATGGTGACTACAGTTAACAGTACTGTATTGTATACTTGAAACTTGCTAAGAGAGTAGATCTTAAATGTTCTCACCACAAGTGCACACACACACAAAACTATGTGAGGTAATGAACATGTTAGTTAGCTTAGATTGTGGTAATCATGTCACAGTGTATAGGTATATCAAAAGCATCACGTTGTATAACAAATAAATACAATTTTTGTCAATTATACTTCAATAAACCTGGGGAAAAAAATTCAAATGTCAAAAAAAAGAACACTGTCTTTCAGACAAGCTCTCGATACTATTACCGTCTACCAGTTTGTATGAATTATTTTAGATTAAGCAGGATGATCCTTTCAGAAAGATAAAAATTCTTAAAAACATTCTGTTAAGGGATGAAATTCTTTAGCTCAATTACAAAATCATTTCATCTTAAAAAAAATAATTTCTCCATGAATAGGCTTCCTTGTGGCAGGTTTTAAAATTTACATCAGCTTGGGGAAAAACATTATAAAAAACCTGAATTGTGTAAAGTGTCATATTTGAAAATATTTGGTACTATTAAAATGAAAAACACTTATCCTCTTTAAATAAAATTCCATCAGCAATAACACCAAGCCAAAATAATACAAATTATTGTTTCTATAGTAAGAAACAATAAAGCCTCTGCATAAAGCCTTTGGAAATAGACATCTGGGAATGAATTCTGACTCTGTCGCTTATAGGCTAAGTGATCTTGGGCAAGTTATGTAATATCTTGGTATACTACATTTCTTCATCTGTCAAGGGGGAATAACTATAGCACTAGTTTCATAGGATTGTTGTAAAGATAAAGTGCGATAATCAAAGCGAAATGTATAGAACTCTGCTTTTTATGGATTAACGGGTTGAATGTTAGTTGGGGCCATTATGACTGCACTTCTATTGCTACTAGTTGTTTCTAGCAACCTTCTGTTGCTACACAATGGAAGCGTAGGTTCCTTAATGGGACTAAAAAGTCCATGATGATTTTAAAATACCCTAAGCAGATATCCAACTACACAAGTGACAATTAACCAACATGTAAATGGAAGGACAAGGATGAAGGAAATGAGTCTAATGAAGATCAAGGTGAGTGACGCATTGAAGAAAACCAAACAAAATTCAATCAGATTGAGTTCTAGATGGCTAGAATAAGCAGCTGTGAAGTTTAGCATTTCCTTTCATGAACATAAACCTACAGTTCATGAACCTTAAAATCTGACGTGTTTGGCTCACATAATCCCAAACTCTTAAATGCCTTATTTCTGCAAACTCCACTCTTCCTGCACTGAAAAAAGTGAAGAATGATATCAAATGATAATAAACGATAACAATCGTTTGATACCCACACAGATTCCCTGCTAGGTTTATCAGATGGAGTAACAAAGTGTGACTTCCAGTATATAATACAGCCCTCTGAAGAGAGGAATTAAGGGCTGTGGAATTCAGTGCTGTTTTGTTAGCTCCCTGCCTGGACATTCCACTGTTCTTGAAGAACATGAACATGAAATGGATACACTAAGTAGAATGCTACTAAAATTTATTTATGCCCACCTGGAGGCTTCCCTGCTGGAGGAACATACAGGACAGTGGTCAGTGTGTGGAGAGCTCAGTAGAAGCCACAACTAAATGGGGCTATAGAACTTTGGAAAGCTGTTTAATAATTCTTCCTTCATAACAATACAGTATTAAATAATAGATGTTACTAGTCTGGTCCTTCTTTATAGATCTCCAAAACACAACATGGTGAAGCGTCACACACACTTGAAGTATGCAAGCAATGCTTACTCAAGCGAATATTAGAATTCAATGGAAAAAAGTAGCTTTAGGTCCTGCTGTCATTCCACATTTAAAAGAATTGCTTGGATATTGCTTGAATCTCAAGGAAGTAGAAATGTTACTATATATACCCATGTAACCACCACCCAAAACTGGATAGAGAACATTTATTTCTGTTATCCTAGAAAGTACCCTACTGACCCTATCTCCTTGCTTCAGTAGCAAACCTTCTCCACACCACAGGCAAACACTTTCTGACTCCCATCACCATAAATGATTTTGCCTCTTCTTAGACCTTTTATAGACAGACTCATATGGTATTATTTTGGGTCAAACTTTTTTGCTCAGCAAGGATTTGAACATTCACCCATGTGGTTGCATTCATTCATTTTTATTGCTGAATATTATTCCATTGTCTGAATATATCATTCTCTTATTGATGGGCATTTAGAATATTTACAGGTTTTAGCTTTTATAAATCAAGCTGCTTGTGAATATTCTTGAACAAGTGCTTTAGTGGATATAATACCTGGGAATAGAGTTGCTGAATCATGGGGTAGATGTATGAATAACTTAATTTTAAAAACTGCCAAAAAAGTTCTAATAGTAATTGGGTGATTTTACCCTTCCACCAGTTATTGATGAGGGTTTTAGTTAATCAACGTCCTTGTCAACATTAGATGTTGTCACCCTTATGATTTTAGTTGTACTAATGGTATATCTTGTGGTTTTAATTTGCATTTTCCCTGATAACTAATGATGCTGAGCACTTTTGGTTCAACCACTTATTGGCCATTCTTATGTCTTCCTTCCTGTAATGTCTGTCCAATACTTTGCCCCAATTTTTATTGGGTTGTCTTTTTATTGTTGATTTGGAGGAGTTCTTTATATTGTGCAAATGAGTCCCTTTTCAGATATATGTACTATGAATAGATTTTTCTCAGACTGGAACTTCCCTATTCATATTCTTAGTGGGCTGTTTTGATGAGCATGCTAATATACATATACATACATATATATATATATATGTTTCACAGTTGAAAAGGAACTTTTATATATATTCTTATTTAAGCATTACAACAATCTGGCATGCAGGACTCATACTATCATCATCATATTACAGATCTAGAAATTGAGGATGACAGTTTAAGATTCTTATTCACACAACCAACTTGGCGGTTTTGAGGTTTTCTGATGCTAAGTTCAATATTCTTATACCTACTCCCTCCTTTTCATCTCTAAGCCCTCTCTCCACTCCTCAATTCATTAATAAAAGCTGTTAGGGAATTCAAACATATTGGGATACATCAGTAAGATTCAATTAATAAATACAATATTACGAGTTAATTCATTCAAGAGTATAGGAAATATATTAATCAGATTTAATTTTTAATCAGATTTAGCATTTGGGTTTTGCCTTTTTACTCTACATTTTATTCATTTCCATTTGCTAAACTCAAGCCACTTTTGCCTTAAGGCATGACACATTCTCTTAATTTTATTGACTGAGATGCTGATTTATATGCTAGTTTATGTAACACATATTAGACTTTTCTTTAGAACTTAAGTCAATCTCTGCCCTAAAAAATATGAGGTGCTCAGAAAGGCCGTATAGGGAGTTCTTTACTGTGTTACTAGTTGCATTAATGTCATATCCCAGAGGCTGAAAGTAATCATCAGCTTACTGTACATTTTATTTACTAGAGGCCTTGACTTCCAAAAGAGAAGGCTGAGAGGCGTGAAATAAGAATGTTAACACTCACACAAAAGTATATACATATTCAAATACTACATATATTAAATACCTTCATATCCTTGTAAAGAAAGAGACAGCCATCTCGTAAAACAAAATACCGGTCTTGAAACTTATTTCCAGAGAGTATTTTAGATGGTTCTTCTTTGATTTTCAAGACTCCCTCTTTGATACTTTCCAGGGCCTTCCTCTCTGTAAAGTACAACATTTACTTTTGTAAGTTGGGTACATTTTCATTTATTTGGAATAGAATATAAAACATTTTTGTATTTTCAGTTTTGATGATATAGAGTAATAACTTGTTTCCTACCATTAAGAAGCCTCTAGTTAATTTCTGGGAACACCTTGTGTCAGGGGAGTATTGGATAAGTCATAGATCCAGTAACCAGATCTATATATATCTATTTATAATACATAGGCCTGCCCATGCTGTCCAATTAGCTACTGGCTAATGAGCATCTGAAACATGGCTAGTCTCAACTGTGATGTGCTATGAGTATAAAATATATACCATATTTTGAAGATTAGTACCAAAAATATGTAAATATATCACAATTTTATAACACTGATTACATGTTGAAATAATAATATTTTGGATATGTGAGTTTAAATAGAAGATACAAGTAAAATTAATTTCACCTATTTCTTTATATATATGTTTATATATGTATTTTAAAATGTGGCTATTAGGCAATTTAAAATTACATACTCAGCTTGCATTTTATTTCTCTGAATAGCACTCATACAAACAATGCAAAATACACAGGTAAAAGAGAAATCTCTTCTGGAATCCTGTCTCAGGAATCCAGGAATTCTTGAGACATTAGAGAAATTCCTATTCCTATGAAACAGGTAAGGGTAAATAAGGCAAAACTGCTAATAATGCTCATGCAATACTGCCAGTGTCCCACACTTAGAAATCATTTCAACAGTTGTATTAAAAATCACGTTTTTGGTAAAAAAAAAAAAGTTGAAATTGTGTAGATTTATCACGAATAAATTTATCACTGTATCTCTAGTCTACAGCTTTCTTCTTGAAATCCCAACAGTATTAAACCGCCTACTTGAGAACTGAGGAACGGTGGAAAGAAAAGAAACCTGAAGCCAAGTAGCCACGACATGGTCATTCTGGGGTCAACTCCTACTTTTCCTGTAAAACAGGAGTAATAACACTTATCCTGCAGATTGTTGTCCTCATATTAGATCATGTCCATAAAAGATGAAGCGTGAGACATTATATCAGGATGAGGGCTTTTAGCAATTTCCTGGTATTAAGGTGACATAATTTTTAAATATTCATGCAGAGTTTCTAAAATTTACAAATAACTTGATTTTAGAAAGAAAAACTCAATCTAAAACCTAGCATCCCTTGGTTTGGGGAAAACCTTTACTTATACAGCAAATACTACACAGACGTTCACAATTATAGTTAGTATAAGAAGACGGATGTTAGAAAAAATTGAAATAGTGCCTTATAACTCAAATATGAGCATGGGATGACAACCTGGAAGCAAAAATCCCCATGATTAATCACATCACTGATCCTAACCGCAAACAAAAGTAACTGACAAGCCCCAATAGTTTTCATGATCTGCATACTGGTCACAGATAACATTCTTTCAATTGCGATGTTATACTAAAATAGGTTCTTTTTAGGTGGTCTGTGACCTTAAAATAATTTCTGAAAAATACACTGCTAACATTTGTCTTCTGGTATAATCTCTTAATATTTAATTCTATAGAAAAATATTTTAAGTAATATTTTATAGCTAAATAACTTCTATTTAAATTAAAAATAACACTTATCCAATTAAAAGACTTGAAAGAAGATGTATTTTAATGCAATAGGAAGATCAAGGAAAAAATATAAAAGTAGTATTCAGCAAAATTCATATGATATCAATTCATTCTTCATGAGTATCGAGTCCAGTATGCACTTGGTTCTAATAATATACAGTAACCTCAAAAGAGATGATTTCTGGACTTGCAGTGCAGTGTAAGAGACAGAGTGAACATGGACTAACAAACAGTGCTTATATATCCTGATAGGAGAAATATGGTAAGCAATTTAGAAAACATTGGGTGGGCTTAGTGATTCAGCTGATTTAGAACAGAAAAGTGGAGAAAGGCATTTATAATACTATTAATTTAGAAATAGGCGAAGTATTTTAAGAGCATTAAATTATAATCAAGTTGTGAGATAAAGATATTATATATTGCTCAAGCCAAACCAATTCCATTCACACCTTCTGATTATACTTTTTTAAGATTTTTGTTCAATTTAATAAAGCTTTCTAATTTTACCAATAAGAAATAATCGTATGTCCGGTGTTAAAGTAAACCACTCATAGGTCAAATAGAAAACAGGCTTAGGAAAAAAAAATATTGTTGACACCTTTGGTTGCATTTTTATTAAAATTTAGTTTTAAAAATCGTATGTAATTATCTTAGCTAAATCTTGTACAGATTATTAAGGGACTCGGGAGGAGGCTTTGAGAGGAATATATGTTAAGGAGAAGGAAAGACCAAAAAGAACCTTGAAACACTAAGTTCCATGATAAATACTGAGAACTTAGAAGAATTTCTAACAGCTCACACAATGTTAAAATAAGTAGAAAAAATACCCATCGCTTAAGGGCCAAGATGAAGTTATGTACTTTGGGGACATTGTGCATGACTCAGTGTGTAACACAAAGAAGGATACGAATTAAATGGCTTCCAATAATTCACTTTTCCAAGCTTTTCCAGTACTGCCAGGTCCCTCAACTGTGGAGTACTTCCCACTTATATTTTCACTCCCTCTACCTCATCCTGGGGAGAAAGTTTAAGATCTAGAGACACTGTTATCATTAGAGAATTATAAACCCCTTTCCCCCTCCAGGTGTTTGCTCGGACAAGGAAGGAAGGCTCAGTTGAGTTTAGTGAAGGTTCTTTAGAGTTAACACTGGGTAAGATAACAGATTGGTATTCTTAGTTATATTGTGCTGTAATTTTGTTATTAATTAGAAAAGCCCTTAAAAAGTACATGTATGAAACCACGCAGAATGGTCAAATTTATTTATTTAAACAGAACAGACATCATATTACTGATATTACTGAGACTATGAAACTGATCTCCCCACCCAAAGGAAAAAAAAACAGTTTTCCAAATCATTTGAAAAACCTCAAGTTCTTAGACAAAAACAGTAATTCCTAACTAGTGGCCCCTAATCCCAATAAAATAACTGATCTGTGGAGGAGCTTGGAGGGTCTTGGGAAGGAGAGACAGAGACAGACAGAGATAGGGAGAGACACAAAGAGAGAGAAGCAGGGGGGTAACATAAACTAGGAATGGTATTTCTAGAATACATATTCCCCCTTTATCCTTCATGTCCAGTCATCTAGCAGTTCAGCCATTGTTCTCTCAAGGTTTCTCTCTGGGGTTCAATTCCAGTTCTTTTCCCATATCATCTCCCTAACCCCTGCCTTTTCTACCTAATACCTAGACACCAGGATTATATAATTCCATGTCCTGCTTTTCTAATGGCTCCATATAATTCCAGATTTGTGCTATGCAAATACCGTTTTATCATGTTAATACCCTTTCCAAAACTCTCTTTTATTTAACTATTTGAAGTCTTACTTATGTAACATTAAAAGCCTAAAATTCTTTCCCTGACTTTTCAAGGATTAAATAAATAAACTAGACTCCCCCTACTCATCTTCATAAGCTATTAAATTAAAATATAATATTTATTTATAAGTCAGTTGATCATAATACACTGTTTGTAAAACCAATCTGTGTCTCTGTGGCATGACTGAAGTTGATCATCTGGGTGAACCTAAGGGAAATTCCATTCTCCTTGGTTCTATACAAATTCTACCCCCACTTCTGGACCCAACTCATCCTTGAAGAATTTTTCTAACTACTCCAGTCCATACTTGTTATTCATGTCTTTAAAACTCTAAAAGTTAGGCATTGAATACATGAAAAGTCATGTTTGTCTCATAATTTTGCTCTTAAAAATAATAATTTCAGTCTATGGCCATACCACCCTGAATGCACCCAATCTCATCTGATCTTGAAAAAATAATAATTTCATGTTTGCTTTTTAAAAAATTGTGGGCTTTAAATTTTCCTCCCCAACCTATGTGAGAACTAACATAGCACAGTGACTAAGAGTTTGCTCTGGAGCTAGACTACCTGGGCTTGAATGACAACCACATCCTCCACTGGATCCCAGGTAGTAATCTCTAAATCTCAGTTTCCTTACCTGCAAAATAGGGATTTATACAGTGATCACCTAGTAGATCTGGTATGTAACGTATTTAGAAGAGTGCTTAGCACATAGCAAGCAGAATGTAATTGCTTATTTATCTAATGGAGGACAGACATCATTTTTTTCTGTACTGCAGAGTCTGTAGTAAACAGTATAGAAAAAATTACCCTTCCAAAGGCCTGGTGATTTATAGACTGAATTTACAAGAGTTTTAAAAACTAAAATCTGCTCCTCCACTTACCAGCAGGTCACCTTGAGGGAGTTATGTAACGTTTCCATGTCCAAGTTTCTCCATTTATAAAAGGCTTAGAGAGTACTAGTAAAAAACCCCATAAGACTGCTAGGAAGATTAAATGACATGGTGTATGCAAAGCCATCAGCCCAGCATCTGGCGCCCAGTAAATGCATAGTAACTATGAACAATTTATCTCTTATATATGATCTGTGCAATGAAAGGGGAATATAAAACAAATGGGTCTATTTTCCATGGTCTCTATGTGTCGCCCTTCCTCTTTTGCTGGCAAAGACTATTTTCTCAGGCCTGTACATTATCTGAAAAACCAAGTTCCACCCCTGCGCATGTACTCTAACTGCTGAAGGAGACAAGCAGTTTTCATGAGACATCCTCTTGAAAATGTGCCACAACCAAGTGATATTTGGCAATATTTGCAGCCTGAAAATCTAGAAATTTCTTCCAAATTAAAAATTATCCATATTTTCCTTTGTTTGATATTGATTATATAGAACACATATATTCTTTATAATTTGGAGGAAGCAGAATTTGATATAGTTCACTCACTGCATGACATTCACTCAAAATGTACTTAATAAAATTTAGTTCTACGACTGGGTAGTATACTTTCCTTTGTTACTTGTATTGAAGAAGTAATGCTTAATAGAACTAGCAGCCTGATAACATCCTTTTGTAATTAGGTTATCCTTAAGCAGTAAAATTGTAAATATACTTAATACTGGAGGACTGACTAGAAAAGTGCCAGAGATTCCACACCATTTTACTGACAACACAGCAAACTGTAGAAAGTAGAACACTACTTTTCTGTTCTATCATCAATTTCCGAGAAAATACTTCCACTTGAAGTGGACTGGATCTTACCTTCAACTTTTACACATCTTTGGATTTAAAAAGATATGATGGAAGTGGAATATAAACTATTTCAGCTAGACTATGATTTATGAACTCATACTATTTTTGCTGGACTTTTCCTTTATTTTCTTAAGTCAGTTGATAGTGGATGGCTCAGCTTTCCAGGTCTGAATTTGCTGGAAGCAGTTGCATTTTGAACTATTCTATTCTAATGTAAATTTAATTCCAAAGCATCTGTCATATGTGGCAATCTAAATTTAGAAACCCATACGCATTTTCATTTGAGTTACATCTTCTATCTTAAAAGTAGTTCTTCCCCATTGAGATCATTAAAACTTGATTCTGTTGTATCACATTCTATTGGGGGTAATATTAAAGAACTTTAGTGCTTAAAATAAGACTTCTGCAACAAAAAATTATTTATTCTGGAACCTTATAGAAGCTATAAATTTATGGCTAACTTGTGATAGAGATGTTGAAACTTAATGTGGGATAATGATAATATAAGATGGTCTAATATGATTAGCTCTGACAAAGTCTAAATGGCAATTTAAATGAAGTTTCATTCTCCCTATCTCAATGTCTCAGCCATAATCCATGGGGTAGAAAAGAAATTCAGACTATTATTTTTCTTTTCAAGTTAGTTACCTCCTCATTACAATAATGACAATAGCCCAAAATGCTTCTCAGAAATACAATGCTGCTTTTGAAAAACACAGAATTGATTTTTAAGTAGAGGCAACAGAAAATTCATTTACTCTTACATACTTGTATAAAAGTAAAGTATGCTTCCTCACTGCCTTAAATGAATGAGCAGAAATTAAGTGTTGTTTGACTCTAAAGTCTATTCCTTCTTGTGATATCTATATTTTAAACTATTGAGATAAAAAGAACAAATTGAGAAAATTAAAACCCCTAAACAACCCCAAACCCCTAAACTTATTATTTGATAAAATTTTTCATTAAGCAAGAAGGTGGTATCAAACAAAAGTATATGCCTATAATTTGTTGCATAAAATCAGAAATACCATCATGCAATTAATGAAATGCAAGTCGTGTGTGTGTGTGTGTGTGTGTGTGTGTGTGTAGATAAAGGAGAGACAGGAAGAGATAAGGATAGGTAGACAGACACTAAGGTTTGTGGCAATTAGGTGTCAGGTATGATGAGACAGGTGCGAAGGATGTGTCAGTGCTACTTTATGTTTTAAGAAAATATTAACACAATAGCTATTCATTACTGAGAGAAAAGTATGGTTGTAACCAACCAGCCTTGTTTCAAACTGTGCTAATTTCCACTTGGCCCCCAGGTTAGAATAAGAAAATCTTAAGAAAGGAAAAGAAATCCTTAACATTGTTTCCTTTCTGCTGTGAAGAGCCATGTGTTTCTGAGGTGATTCCAGTTTTTCTGCTAACAAATTGACAGAGAAATCACATTTGATTTACTTTCATTATTTTCCTTTTAGATCCCAATTTTAAGTAGTAGTGCATGTAATGAATGGAGCAATAATTCTGGAGTAGGTGGTCACTGTTATTGATTTAGGAGACATTTGCCAAGACAGAGACAAAGTAGACTGAATACCTAACCAACCTAAAATCTATCACACAGGGTACCCCATAAGAAGTACTTAGAATCCCCAGGTTACTGTAAGACACGACTATAAGAAAAAATCTTGACTTTAGAAGTTGATTTAAAAACAAACAATAGGCCAAACCTTCTTTAAAATGACAATCCTAAATGTACACAGATGCAAAACCAACCATAATGAAAAAGATTTTACTTTGACAATCTGAATATAAATCAAGCTCTAATTAAAGACATTTATAAAAATTTTATTGGCTAGAAAACTAAAAAAGAAAGTTAAACATTTACTTCATAGGTACTCCTGTTTCTGACCGAAAGTACATAACTACTAATATGAAATGGTCTAATTAATGTATTTCCTGAGGGTTACTCTAAAACCTGACTTTTTTTTTTCATGCAGAGGGACATAATTTCCTGGTAGAAAGAACTATTGATATCATAATAACAAGTTGCATATTGGTTTGGCCAGCTGAGGAGGGTAGAGTGCAGGGGCAGTTATAAGTTTCATAGCTCCCACCCTGTCAGAGGAATGCAGGAGATATGAGAGTAGCATAAGAGTTTACTGACATTTTACTCTAGAGAATATTTCATCCAAATCTCAGAAACAGTCATGTAAGCCTGCTTTCCACTGCTTGGGTTCCCCAGTTTTTATGCAAGGTGCTTTGTCTAGACCTTACAGAAGCCTGATGCTTTCAAAACAGGACACACTCATAACCCCCAAAAGAGGACATGTACAATAGGTGAGGCATCATTTTAATGCCCAATTAAATGCCCAATCTTCCTACCTAGTTTGTGGGTAGAGCAATTTATAGTTTGTCAGTCGACCATTTCTTGTTGCCCTTAAACAACAAAGATTTTACTCAGATGTGATTGCTCTAAACCCACTCAATCTAACATTGCTAATACAGCACTTAATGGTATCCTTGCTTTGGGTTATCCCTCAGGCCCACCTGCACAAAACCTTCCTTTATATTATAGCCTTTTAAGATCTTATTCTTGTCTGGTTTTATTCACATAGCCAGTTCACTAGCATTCAAACAAGGGCTAAGTTTTTGCAACATGGAGAATTAAGAGACATTTTTGAGGGATATTAGAAAAAGGAAAATTCTCACCAAAAATAAATTAAAATTTACCTGAAAAGATGACTTATTTTCTAAAAGAAAAGAAGCCATGAGAACCTATAATGTATTTCATAATGCAGGCAGGAGTTTGTTCATAAACTCAATAGTTTCCTTTATCTCAATGTTAAAATGAAAGAATAACAGAATTTGAGTTAGGCCAGATTTCAAAGGTTATCTAAATCAGAGATTCTCAACATGACACCATTGACATGTTGAGCCAGATTATGCTTTGTTGTAAAGAGCCTTCCTGTGCATTGTAGGATGTTTCGCAGCATCTCTGGTCTCTAACCACTAAATATCAGAAGCACCACCCTACCCAGTGTGACCCAGTGTGTCAGAAATATCTCCAGACACTGCCAAATGCCCCCTGGGGGACAAAAATCTCCCCCACCTGACAATCACTGCTCTATGATAGGGATGCTTGTAGCAGGCATATGATGAGAGAGAATTTCTATTGCAATCGTTGAGCAGTATACAGAGGATGTGGCCAAAATCATATGTAGGAGTAAGAAAGAAGTTAAACAAGATAAAGGTGTCTAAAGGCTAAATTTCTATAGCAAAAAGAACACATGTTGGGTTTATTTAGATGCTAGTAAGACCAGAATGACATAGAAGCTGTTAAACTGCTTGCATTTTGTAAAAATACTTTTGTGTAATTGTAAGATATGAAGGGCAGAGTTGTGGACTGAATGTTTATGTTTCCCCAATTCATATGTTGAAACCTACGTACACGGTATCAGGTTTTAGGAGGTGGGGCCTTTATGAGGTAATTAGGATTAGATGAGGTCACGAGGGTGGAATCCTCAGGAATGGGCTTAGTGCCCTTGTAAGAGTCACAGAGAGTGCGCTTCCCCTCTCTGCTCTCCGCCCTGGGAGGACACAAGAAGTCCCCAGTCTGCAACCTGGAAGAGGCCTCTCACCAGAACTTGGCCAGACTGGCACCCTGATGTCAGACTTCTAGGCTCCACACTGTGAGAAATAAACTTCTGTTGTTTATGAGCCATCTAGTCTACTGTAGTCTGTTATAGTAGCCAGATTATCATGAAATCAGAAACATATCAGATTAGCCTGGTACAATTAAGAACTTGCTGACTTATGGCTGCTAGCTAGAGAGTCTGCAATCATACCAAGTAGCTTTACCGCATTTAAGAACTGTACCAACCTCCCCATCTTTTTTCTTAATAATTAGAAGTAAAACCAATCTGTTCTCAAATCTAGTACTTAATAAATGTGTGATCTGGAGGCAAGTTACTTAATTTCTCTGAGCTTCCCTTTTCTCAGTTGTAAAATTCAAATGATAATATAACTCCTGGAGAAATTTTAAAAAAAGTATAAATGAGTTTTGGTATGCAGAGTTCATTTTATAATACCTGATTAATAAATAGTAATGGTTATTATCAATATGAATTATAAAAGTTGTGGTAAATTTTATCTTATAAAACTTGAATCCTCTGCTTTCGGGCTTGGTTTATAGACAGTGTGGCAAGAAATCTTTTTCTAATCTGTCAGATGATGTCAGCATAACAGAAGAATCTAAGTTTCAAAATGAAAGTTTTTTGATACCTCAAACAAGTTCAGAGACTGTCTTATATGGATCCCCCGTGCTAGCTAACTTCTTACTTAACCTTACATGTATACATGTCTTCTCCCAGTTGGATGGCAAATATCCTTATTGGAAGTATCTATTTTGTATTTGTTTTCCAATATTACTACAAAATAGGTGAGAATTATAACAAGCATACAATCTCAGAGCTTGCGATTCTTGAATGCTCAGAGAACTTTCAAATGTAAATATAATTTAAGATGATTCACCATCTATCTAAAAATTAGGAAAACACTTAAGCAGGGCAAATAAATAAAATAAACCCAAAACCTTAAAAAGATGAATCATTCCTGCTAAATCTTTAATTTGATACGGTCAAATTAACCAACTATTACCACAGTCTGACCCACCAGGAAAATATGACCCTGGCACTTGGTCTATATATTCTTCTTTCTAACAATAATGGCAGTAGATTTTTCATTTAGCTACTCATTTTTACATTTTCAGAAAACACCTGTGCCATAATAATTATCCTTTAACCACTTGAATTTTCAATCATAGTTGCAATGTGAAATAACAGCACCTACCATTATAGTGTTTCACTGTGTCAATGGTTAAGAATCTCTTCACCACAAGATAAGCAGATCCAGGTTCAGCTAATGAACTCCACCGAAGCACCTGTTCCAACACATTTTCTGTGTAGTGAAGAGGGCGCTCTGCAAACAGAAACAAATCAAATTACAAAAAAAACAACTTTTTTTAATTATAAAATTTAAAAAGTCCTTTTAGAAAGCTCTGTACAAGACAATAAGCATGACTGTATCTTATGGTACACAAGATAGTGCTAGGACTACATACAGGAAACCCTAAGACCTAGAACAGCATTAAGCACGTAATAAAATTTACTGTATAAATAAATCTTTGCAGGGACATTTGTTTGTTACACAACAATTTTTAAAAAATTCAGAGGTACTACCCTTTAAATATAATTTCACAAATATAGTTACCTTTTTATACAACAAATTAGTGAATTACTCTACTTTTTAATTTAAACAACATTCTGGTTTGCTTATGGAAAGATGTGTATTTGAATATGCAAATAATAATTAAAAAAGGACTAGTAAAATTAGTCTTGTCCAGTACTAAGTAATAACATAAACACTTTGTTTCTCCCAACAAGACTAGCATAATTTGTGATCAATATTAGTGAATAACTTATAGCTGATACAGTCAACTTACATGAAATTATAAAAAATAACTTCAACAGAGAATATAAGATAATCATTATCAAACAGTACTGAGTAATCTATGTTTAACTATTAGTGGAAATATCAATCAGAAACATTATGTAGCAATATTATACATTAACTGTTCATATAATAGGCCAACAAGCAAGAAGTTGATGACATCTTAAAGATTTCTCCTTGGCAGGACGTGATCTCACTCCCTCTTGCGAGAACACCAGAATCACAACTAACTGCTGACCAATCATTGACAGGAAGACACTGGAACTCACCAAAAGAGATACCCCACATCCAAAGACAAAGGAGAAGCCACAATGAGACAGTAGAAGGGGCATAATCACAATAAAATCAAATCCCATAACTGTTGGGTAGGTGACTCACAAACTGGAGAACACTTATACCACAGAAGTCCACCCACTGTAATGAAGGTTCTGAGACCCACGTCAGGCTTCCCAACCTGGGGGTCCGGCAGCAGGAGGAGGAATTCCTAGAGAATCAGACTTAAAGGCTATCGGGATTTGATTGCAGGAATTCGACAGGACTGGCGGAAAGAGAGACTGCACTCTTGGAGGGCACACACAAAGTAGTGTGTGGATTGGGACCTGGGGGAAGGAGGAGTGACCCCAGGGGAGACTGAATCAGACCTACCAGCTAGTGTTGGAGGGTCTCCTGCAGAGGCATGGGGTGGCTCTGTCTCACCATGAGGACAAGGACACTGGCAGCAGAAGTTCTGGGAAGTACTCATCAGTGTGAGCCCTCCCAGAGTCTGCCATTACCTCCACCAAAGAGCCCAGGTAGGCTTCAGTGTTGGGTCACCTCAGGCCAAACAATGAACAGGGAGGGGACCCAGCCCCACCCATCAGCAGGCAAGAGGATTAAAGTTTTACTGAGCTCTGCCCACCACAGCAACAACCAGCTCTACCTACCACCAGTTCCTCCCATAAGGAAACCTGCACAAGCCTCTTAGACAGCCCATCCAACAGAGGGCAGACAGCAGAAGCAAGAACTACAATCCTGCAGCCTGTGGAAAAAAACCACATTCACAGAAAGATAGACAAGATGAAAAGGCAGAAGGCTATGTACCAGATGAAGGAACAAGATAAAACCCCAGAAAAACAGCTAAATGAAGTGGAGATAGGCAACTTTCCAGAAAAAGAATTCAGAATAATGATAGTGAAGATGATCCAAGACCTCGGAAAAAGAATGGAGGCAAAGATAGAGATGATGCAAGAAATGTTTAACAAACACCTAGAAGAATTAAAGGACAAACAAACAGAGATGAGCAATACAATAACTGAAATGAAAACTACACTAAAAGGATTCAATAGCAGAATAAATGAGGCAGAAGAACGGATAAGTGACGTGGAAGACAGAATGGTGGAATTCACTGCTGAAGAACAGAATAAAGAAAAAAGAATGAAAAGAAATGAAGACAGCCTAAGAGACCTCTGGGATAACATTAAACACAAAAATATTCGCATTATAGGAGTCCCAGAAGGAGAAGGGAGAGAGAAAGGACCCGAGAAATATTTGAAGAGATTATAGTCGAAAACTTTCCTAACATGGGAAAGGAAATAGCCACCCAAGTCCAGGAAGTGCTGAGAGTCCAAGGCAGGAGAAACCCAAGGAGAAGCATGCCGAGATACATAGTAATCAAATTGGCAAACATTAAAGACAAAGAAAAATTACTGAAAGCAGCAAGGGAAAAAATGACAAAAAATATACAAGGGAACTCCCATAAGGTTAACAGCTGATTTCTCAGCAGAAACTCTACAAGCCAGAAGGGGGTGGCATGATATACTTAAAGTGATGAAAGGGAAGAACCTACAACCAAGATTACTCTACCCAGCAAAGATCTCATTCAGATTCAATGGAGAAATCAAAAGCTATACAGAGAAGCAAAAGCTAAGGGAATTCAGCACCACCAAACCAGCTCTACAACAAATGGTAAAGGAGCTTCTCTATGTGGGGAACACAAGAGAAGAAAAGCACCTACAAAAAGAAACCCAAAACAATTAAGAAAATGGTAATAGGAACATACATATCAATAATTAACTTAAACGTGAATGGATTAAATGATCCAAACAAAAGACACAGGCTTGTTGAATGGATACAAGAACAAGACCGATCTATATGCTGTCTACAAGAGACCCATTTCAGACCTAGGGACACATACAGACTGAAAGTAAGGGGGTGGAAAAAGATATTCCATGCAAAGGGAAATAAAAAGAAAGCTGGAGTAGCAATTCTTATATCAGACAAAATAGACTTTAAAAGAAAGAATGTTACAAAAGACAAGGAAAGACACTACATAATTATCATGGGATCAATCCAAGAAGAAGATATAACAATTATAAATATATATGCACCCAACATAGGAGCACCTCAATACATAAGGCAACTGCTAACAGCTGTAAAAGAGGAAATCAACAGTAACACAATAATAGTGGGAGACTTTAACACCTCACTTACACCAATGGACAGAACATCCACACAGAAAATTAATAAGGAAACACAAGCTTTGAGTGACACAACAGACCACATAGATTTAATAGATATTTATAGGACATTCCAGGTAAAACAGCAGATCACACTTTCTTCTCAAGTGCACAGAGAACATTCTCCAGGATAGATAACATCTTGGGTCACAAATCAAGCCTCAGTAAATTTAGGAAAACTGAAATCACATCAAGCATCTTTTCTGACCACAACACTAGGAGATTAGAAATGAATTACAAGGAAAAAAACATAAAAAACACAAACACATGGAGGGTAAACAATACGTTACTAAATAACCAAGAGATCACTGAAGAAATCAAAGAGGAAATCAAAAAATAGCTAGAGACAAATGATAATGAAAACACAATGATCCAAAACGTATGGGATGCAGCAATAGCAGTACTAAGCAGTACTACTACTTTGTTTATAGCTATACAAGCTTACCTCAAGAAACAAGAAAAATGTCAAATAAACAATCTAACCTTATATCTAAAGGAACTAGAGAAAGAAAAACAAACAAAACCCCCAGTTAATAGAAGGAAAGAAATCATAAAGATTAGAGCGGAAATAAATGAAAAAAGAAACAAAGAAAAGAATAGCATAGATCAATAAAACTAAAAGCTTGTTCTTTGAGAAGATAAACAAAATTGATAAACCACTAGCCACACTCATCAAGAAAAAGAGGGAGAGGACTCAATAAAATTAGAAATGAAAAAGGAGAAGTTACAACAGACACCGCAGAAATACAAATCCTCCTAAGAGACTATTACAAGCAACTCTATGCCAATAAAATAGACAACCTAGAAGAAATGGACAAATTCTTAGAAAGGTATAACCTTCCAAGACTGAACCAGGAAGAAATAGAAAATATGAACAGATCAATCACAAGTAATGAAATTGAAACTGTGCTTAAAAATCTTCCAACAAACAAAAGTCCAGGACCCGATGGCTTCACAGGTGAATTCTATCAAACATTTAGAAAAGAGCTAACACCCATCCTTCTCAAACTCTTCCATAAAATTGCGGAGGAAGGAACACTCCCAAACTCATTCTATGAGGCCACCATCACCCTGATACCAAAACCACACAAAGATAGTACAAAAAAGGAAAATTACAGACCAATATCACTGATGAATATCGATGAAAAAATCCTCAACAAAATACTAGCAAACAGAATCCAACACGTTAAAAGGATCATACAACATGATCAAGTGGGATTTATCCCAGGGATGCAAGGATTCTTCAATATATGCAAATCAATGTGATACACCATATTAACAAATTGAAGAATAAAAACCATATGATCATCTCAATAGATGCAGAAAACGCATTTGACAAAATTCAAAACTGATTTATGATAAAAACTCTCCAGAAAGGGGGCATAAAGGGAACCTCCGTCAACATAATAAAGGCCATATATGACAAACCCACAGCAAACAACATTCTCAATGATGAAAAACTGAAAACATTTCCTCTAAGATTAGGAAAAAGACAAGGATGTCCACTCTCACCACTATTATTCAAAATAGCTTTGGAAGTCCTAGCCACAGCAATCAGAGAAGAAAAAGAAATAAAAGGAATACGAACTGGAAAAGAAGAAGTAAAACTGTCACTGTTTGCAGATGACATGATACTATACATAGAGGATCCTAAAGATGCTACCAGAAAACTACTAGAGCTAACCAATGAATCTGGTAAAGTTGCAGGATATAAAATTAATGCACAGAAATCTCTTGCATTCCTATACAGTAATAATGAAAAATATGAAAGAGAAATTAAGGAAACACTCCTATTTACCACTGCAGCAAAAAGAATAAAATACCTAGGAATAAACCTACCTAGGGAGACACAAGACCTGTGTGCAGAAAACTATAAGGCACTGATTAAAGAAATTAAAGATGACACCAACAGATGGAGAGATATACCATGTTCTTGTATTGGAAGAATTAATATTGTGAAAATGACTATACTACCCAAAGCAATCTACAGATTCAATGCAATCCCTATCAAATTACCAATGGCATTTTTTACAGAACTAGAACAAAAAAATCTTAACATTTGTATGGAGACACAAGAGACCCCAAATAGCCAAAGCAGTTTTGAGGGAAAAAAGCGGAGCTGGAAGAATCAGACTCCCTGAGTTCAGACTATACCACAAAGCTACAGTAATCAAGAAATTATGGTACTGGCACAAAAACAGAAATATAGATCAATGGAACAGGATAGAAAGCCCAGAGATAAACCCACGCATATATGGTCACCTTATCTTTGATAAAGGAGGCAAGAATATTCAGTGGAGAAAAGACACCTGTTCAATAAGTGGTGCTGGGAAAACTGGACAGCTACATGTAAAAGAATGAAACTAGAACACTCCCTAACACCATACACAAAAATAAAATCAAAATGGATTAGAGATCTAAATGTAAGACTGGACACTATAAAACTCATAGAGAAAAACATAGGAAGAACACTCTTTGACATAAATCACAGCAAGATCTTTTTTGATCAACCTCCTAGAGTAATGGAAATAAAAACAAAAATAAACAAATGGAACCTAATGAAACTTCAAAGCTTTTGCACAGCAAAGGAAACCATAAACAAGACGAAAAGACAACCCTCAGAATGGGAGAAAATATTTGCAAACGAATCAAAGGACAAAGGATTAATCTCCAAAATATGTAAACAGCTCATGCAGCTCAATATTAAGAAAACAAACAACCCAATCCCAAAATGGGCAGAAGACCTAAATAGACATTTCTCCAAAGAAGACATACAGATGGCCAAGAAGCACATGAAAAGCTGCTCAACATCACTAATCATTAGAGAAATGCAAATCAAAACTACAATGAGGTATCACTTCACAGTGGTCAGAATGGCCTTCATCAGAAAATGTACAAACAACAAATGCTGGAGAGGGTGTGGAGAAAAGGGAACCCTCTTGCACTGTTGGTGGGAATGTACATTGATACAGCCACTATGGAGAACAGTATGGAGGTTCCTTAAAAAACTAAAAACAGAATTACCATATGATCCAGCAATCACACTACTCAGCATATACACAGAGAAAACCATAATTCAAAAAGACACATATACCCCAATGTTCACTGCAGCACTATTTACAATAGCCAGGTCATGAGAGCAACCTAAATGCCCACTGACAGATGAATGGATAAAGAAGATGTGGTACATATATACAATGCAATATTACTCAGCCATAAAAAGGAACGAAATTGGGTCATTTTTTGAGACATGGATGGATCTAGAGGCTATCATACAGAGTAAAGTAAGTCAGAAAGAGAAAAACAAAGATTGTATATTAACGCATATATGTGGAAACTAGAATAGTGGTACAGATGAACTGGTTTGCAGGGCAGAAGTTGAGACACAGATGTAGAGAACAAATGTATGGACACCAAGGAGGTAAAGCAGCGGTGGGGTGGCGATGGTGGTGTGATGCACTGGGAGATTGGGATTGACATGTATACACTGATGTGTATAAAATGGAGGACAAATAAGAAGCTGCTGTATAAAATAATAAATAAAATAAAATTCAAAAATTCAGAAAAAAAGACTTCTCCTTGATAAATGCTCATTCATATACATCTGTTTTATGTAAGCATATTTTTAAATACATCCCAAGTTCTTAGCATAGAATTAACAAAAAATTCACAGGCTTTTAAAATTACAATCAAAGTTTCATAGGAAAGTGTTTTGCTGATCAAAATATGCCAATCAGTTAATCAAATGTTATGACAGTAGCATATGCTGAGAAAAAAAGAAATTCAAGCTTCTTCACAGTACACTGAAAACAGCATAATTGAAATAGGAAGAACATAAGCTCTAACATGAAGATGTTGATGTAACTCCCCGTACCATAGCCTTTATAAGTCAGTTCAGCTCTTTCATACCCTCCTACATGTGAAACGAATAGTACTTGGCTTTTCGTTTTTGGTTAAAGCAGTAATTAATGCTAATGACAAACAACAAAGCGTATGTCAGTAGCATCACACTTGTATATGACCAATGCTATTTTAATTGGTAATAAAATCACAAGTAAAAAAGACCAAATATATCACATTCTCCTTAATACTGGTCTCCCAGAGAAGTTCAACTACTTGCCTAAAGCCAAATAGCTGGTAAGGAACAAAGATTTGACTCTCAAATGTATCTGACTTTACAGCCCCAAATCATAACTACTACACTCGGTTTTATTTTGGACAAATATGTAAACCTCCCCATGATGATTTTCACACATGTAATTTTGGGGAAAAAGTATCAACTCACCAAGATATTTCTGAGGACTAAATAAGGTAATATAAGCAAAGTGAAAAACAATTCAGTTCACACTTTCTCCTTTACTTTCCTATCCTTAGTGAGAAGATGGTAAGGAAATAAGATAGTTTCAACATCCTGTATGTAAAGAAACTGATGATATTGCAGTTGGCTTGGCAGTGGGAATGATACTCTTAACCGCAAAACTATCTGGATTGAAATAAAAGCGTACTCTCCTTTATTACAAGATTAAATTTGTAAAGAGACTTCCAAATATCAGAACATTTATATTAAAGAGGGTCACCATTACAAGTAGATACAACAGTGATAGTTCTGAAGTGCTCTTACTTATACTGAAATATATCACAGCAGAGGTAGAGATAAATATAGATGTGCAAAAAATTAGCCAAGTATGTTTTTCACATCAGTCTCATAGTATGAAATACTTCAGGAGAATGAAAATCCTGAAGATCCAAGTTCCTGCTTAAAAACAGAGCTGAGAGCTTCCCTCGTGGTGCAGTGGTTGAGAATCTGCCTGCCAATGCAGGGGACACGGGTTCGAGCCCTGGTCTGGCAAGATCCCACATGCCGCGGAGCAACTGGGCCCGTGAGCCACAATTACTGAGCCTGCGTGACTGGAGCCTGTGCTCCGCAACAAGAGAGGCCGCGATAGTGAGAGGCCCGTGCACCGTGATGAAGAGTGGGCCCCGCTTGCCACAACTAGAGAAAGCCCTCGCACATTAACAAAGACCCAATACAGCCATAAATAAATAAATATATAATAATAATTTTTAAAAAGCTGTAAAAAACAGCTGAAAAATGGGTTGAAAAGATAAATATTTTAAATCGTTAGACTGTCAAATGACACAATTCTAAAAGAAAGGTAAGAGGCAGGAAAAATGGACTGAGTCATCAAACGTTGTTGGAATATAAATTCCTACAAATAAACAAGTTTTTATTAATAGTTACATTTACAACCATCTGTCAAGATAGATTTTATG
Organism: Lipotes vexillifer; assembly: GCF_000442215.2. Taxonomy (NCBI): domain Eukaryota; kingdom Metazoa; phylum Chordata; class Mammalia; order Artiodactyla; family Lipotidae; genus Lipotes; species Lipotes vexillifer. The sequence continues at coordinate 2,157,149 of NW_006774670.1, forward strand.
CTACGTGAGTCAGCTGGCATTAGGGCATTATTAGAAATAACTAATTTGCACACTATCTATAGCATTAAAATTGCTGAAAATTCAGTGTAGTTATTTAACAACAGGTCTGGAGGTGGTTCTTTTGCTAGGTAAATCATGTTCTCAATAGTTTAAAATCTTGTCCACAGAATTAAACCTGGCCTACCTTGTTAAATAGAGAACTATTCATTTCCACCTGAAATAACAGGTGTTGTCCTTAAACTTCTGGCAGTAATGACACAGGATTTCCAGAGACAATTATGACTTCCTTAATAATTATTTTTAGTGCCAAGCCTAGAGCCATGCAAGTCTTTCTCTGTCCTATCCACATACTCAGAGGGTGACAGCACTTGTGTCAATCAAGAGAAGAGCTAGAAAGACTCTGATTAAAAATGAACTGATCTTCCATTTCATAGTAGCTATGAAGAGAAGGAAGAAAACATTTTGTTATGATATTGCTGTGTAGAACGTAACTGCTTCACAAACTTGAACCTCTCAGTGAGGAAGCCCACTTAAATGAGGCCCCGTGGGCAGTTAATTTTTTTTAGCATATGAAGAACCTAAGGGGTATGGGACTACATTGGCAGGGTACAGGTTCATTTTTAAGGTGAAGCATTAAAATAACAGTGTACTTTATAAGTATGGTGAAAGTGATACCCTCTCCTAAGGTGGGTTTCAACTTGTCCTGATGATTGCCTGGCATCTTTCAAAGGAGGGAGGGAGACACAAGAGGGAAGAGATATGGGAACATATGTGTATATATAACTGATTCACTTTGTTGTAAAGCAGAAACTAACACACCACTGTGAAACAATTATACTCCAATAAAGATGTTAAAAAAAAAAAGAATGAAACAGAGAAAGACTTGTTCTCCATCTAGTACAAATTTCAAATGTCCCACAGGCATTCATTTAAAAGGAAAACCTACTTATAAACTAACAGCTTAGAATCTAACTCAGCTTTACATATAAATTCTCAAAATATTTTATATGGTTTTAATGTGGTATTTTTTTTCCCCATGACTGTAACTACTGTATGAGCAAAAAAAAAAAAAGATTGTGCTTTGTCTGTCAGAACTTTTCTAAGAGTTGTTTACCATTTGCTATGGTCTGAATGTTTGCCCCCTTCACACACCCCCTCCCCAGTTCATATGTTGAAACTAATCCCCAATGTGATGGTATTACGAGGTGGGCCCTTTGCAAGGTGATTAAATCATGAAGGCAGAGCCCTCCTGAATGGGTTTAGTGCTCTTATAAAAGAGATCCCACAAGCTCCCTTCTATCATGTGAGGACTCAGTGAAAACATGGGCATCTGTGATCCAGGAAGCAGGCCCTCACCAAACACCAAGTCTGCTGGTGCCTTGATCTTGGACTTCCCAGCCTCCAGAACTATGAAAAGTAAATTTCTGTTGTGGAGTTCTGTTATAGCAGGCTGAACAGACTAAGATGCCATTTCACCAATGATGGCAATTCTGCGAATGATACGTGAGTCACAAACTGACATGCTCGTATCAGTCTGCATTTGTAGCTGTCACATCCATGATAATTCCATTTATAAATTTAAGAATATATTTTCATTATCTTCGACTATATAGGAATGTCTGAGCATTTATGTATTATAACACATATTTTCCTTTTACTTATTTCTATAATTAGGTTATAACATTTTTTTAATGGGTATAATAGAGTATCTCAGGAGAGTAAAGGGACCAAACAAAATATCTATTATACAAAGGGGGCACAGGAAAAGACAGGGTAGAGGACTATTGCTTTAAAATTTACAGGTACCTAAAGTAAAACCCAGCACTTCTGGTTCACTTACTTATTTATCCATTTATTTATTTATTTATCCATTTATTTATTTACCTATTTTATTTATTTATTTATTTATTTTTGGTTGCTTCACTTACTTGGAGGATTTATATTTACATTAGGAAAAGCACCAATTCCCTGCTGACATTCTTCCTATCAACTATAATCTTGTGACTACCAACGCCTTCACTTTTATCTTCTTTTTACATTTCACTTTATCTTACCTGCATGTTACTAGAAATAAAGCTCTTAACATTTCAGAAGGTCTGGTGGAGCACACAGGTCCCATCTGCTCCAGTAAGCCAACATAATCTCAGGCCCCTTTGTTGCTTTCTTAGCTTTATTCCTCTAAACGCAGTGAAAATAATCTTAGTTTTCCCTTCTGGCAATTTCGACTTGAATGGTTGACCAGACATTAAAACCATGCCAAATTTGAATTCCTAACTCCATCTGATGTATTCTTTCTTGATGTACATGGGGTGTTCCTTTGATTACATATTTGGACATTCACAAGTCAAAACAGCTTGAAGTCTCCTAGTCTTTTTATATCTTCATCAAGATAACTTTTTTTTAATTAGCGAGAAGGAACCAACAACAACAACAAAAACCCGACTCCAATCTTACCATTTGTGATGTACTAATGGGCATATGCAAGTTGATAATTAGTTATTTTCAGGGTAAGCCTCCCTTCATTTTCCCAGGTGAAATTTAAAAAGACTGTTTCCAGATATATTGCAATCTCTCTTCTAGCTCTACATAATTCTTCCTATCCTCACCCATTCTGCTTACTCCTCTCAGTCCAAAAGACCAATGCCCAAAGGCACAGACCTCCAGAGCTGTGACACAGGGATATGCTTTGACTCAACCCCTGAGAGAACAAGGGTGGCAGCGAGAGGATGCTTACCCCCAAATCCACGATTCGTTTTTTTGCTGTGGCTCTCCTAAAACAAAACACAAAAAAACAGCAACAGAAGCATGCAGGAGACCATCAGCTGTCTAAGATCTCACCAGGGCTTTGATATCTCCTAGTGGTTCCTAATCTATAAGCAGAAATCACTTTTTTTGTGCCTTCCATATCTGGATACATCTATCCAAGCAGCAACAATCCCAGTCACTCAGGTTCAGAATGCACCCCTATCCTGTTCCACCTAAGTTAACAAGATATTGAAAATATGTTCCACATCATACACTATGCTAGAGGTACCAAGAGATATAAAGATCTAAAATATATGGTAAATCCTAAAGAACATAAGGCAGAGCCAGGTTACTAGTCTACAACTCAGATTAGTATGCAGTATTGTAGATCTTTAAGCAAACAATCACAAAAGATCAGTGAGAACTATATTCATCTCCAAATTACCATCTTGGAGGAAGGGGCATTTGAGCTGGATCTTGAAGGATGGATAATATGGATAATGAAGAAATAATGAAATGGTATGTATTTATATATTGAAGTATAGTTGATTTATAATATTATATTAGTTTCAGGTGTACAACACAGTGATTCAATATTTTTATAGGTTATACTCCATTTAAAGTTATTACAAAATAATGGCTACATTTCCTTGTATTGTATAATATATCCTTGTTGCTTATTTATTTTATACACAGTAGTTTGTATCTCTTAGTCCCCTACCCTTATCTTGCCTCTGCCACTTCCCTCTCCCTCTGGTAACCACTAATTTGTTCTCTATGCCTGCGAGTCTGTTTCTCTTTTGTTATATATATTTGTTTGCTTTACTTTTTTTTGTTGTTTTTTTTTGTTTGTTTGTTTTTTTGTTTTTTTGTTTTTTTGTTTTTTTGCGGTATGCGGGCCTCTCACCGCTGTGGCCCCTCCCGCTGCGAAGCACAGGCTCCGGACGCGCAGGCCCAGCGGCCATGGCTCACGGGCCCAGCCGCTCCACGGCACGTGGGATCCTCCCAGACCAGGGCACCGAGCCCGCCTCCCCTGCATCGGCAGGCGGACTCCCAACCACTGCGCCACCAGGGAAGCCCTGCTTTACTTTTTAAATTCCACATATAAGTGACTATATGTGGATATAACACAGTACTTGTATTTTTCTGACTTATTTCACAAGCCTAACACTCGCTAGGTCCATCCCATTGTTGCAATTGGCAGAATTTCATTCTTTTTTACGGTTGACTAGTATTTCACTGTACATACACTGTATATACATATCACATCTTCTTTATCCATTCATCTGTTGATGGACACTTAGGTTGCTTCCATATCTTGGCAATTGTAAGTAATGCTGCTATGAACTTTGGGGTGCATGTATCTTTTCAAATTACAGTTTTCCTCTTTTCTGGCTATATACCCAGGAGTGGAATTGCTGGATCGTATAGTAGCTCTATTTTTAGTTTTTTGAGGAACCTCCATACTGTTTTCCATAGTGGCTGCACCAATTTACATTCCCACCAACAGTGTACTAGGGTTCTCTTTTTTCCACATCCTTGCAAACATCTGTTATTTATAGACATTTTGATGATAGCCATTTTGAGAGGTATGAGGTGATATCTCATTGTGGTTTTGATTTGCATTTGCCTGATGATTAGTGATGTTGAGTATATTCTCATGTACCTGTTGGCCACCTACATGTCTTCTTTGGAAAAAAATGTCTATTCAGATCCTCTGCCCATTTATTAATTGGGTCATTTGAGGTTTATTTGCTACTGACTCGTATGGGCTCTTTATATATTTTGGATATTAACCCCTTAACAGATATATTATTTGAAAATATTTTCTCATATTCTGTAGGTTGTCTTTTTGTTTTGTTGATGGTTTCCTTTGCTGTGCACAGCTTTTAAGTTTAATTAGATCCCATTTGTTTATTTTTGTTTTTGTTTCTTTTGCCTTGGGAGACGGATTCAAAAAATATTGCTACAATTTATATCAAAAGAGTCTTCTGTCTATGTTCTCTTCTAGGAGTTTTATGGTTTCAGGTCTTATATTTAAGTCTTTAGTCCATTTTAAGTTTATTTTTGTATACGGTGTGAGAAAATGTTCTAATTTCATTCTTTCACGTGTAGCTGTCCAGTTTTCCCAGTACAACTTATTGATAAGACTGTCTTTTCTCCAGTAATGGAAGAGTTTTAAAATGGTTTTAAAACAATATGAGAGAGTGGCATGGACTAATATATACTACCAAATATAAAATAGATAGTGGGAAGCAGCCGTGTAGCACAGAGAGATCAGCTCGGTGCTTTGTGACCACCTAGAGGGGTGGGATAGGGAGGGTGGGAGGGAGGGAGACACAAGAGGGAAGAGATATGGGGATATATGTATACATATAGCTGATTCACTTTGTTGTAAAGCAGAAACTAACACACCATTATAAAGCAATTATACTCCAATAAAACAATAACAACAACAAAAATGATGAAAATTAAAAGAAAAAAATAAAACAATATGATCCTATTTGTGATTTAGAAAGATAATTCTGGCAGTAATGCTGACAATTATCTTTTACTCACAAGTATGATGAAGCTGGTAACCTAGACCCTCCCCTTAAAATTAAACAAAAATCAAGACTTTACCACCATTGAACCATATAGTAATACAAAAGTGTGCTTCACTTATGCAAAAGATTTTAATTGTATGGCAGCTAGTACTAGGCACTGTGCCAGGGACAGAGACTGTACTAAAGATAGAAAAAAAGAGAGTCCCTCCTTCCTTCTAAAGAGTTCTCATCAAGAAAGACAAAAATAAATCCACATGATAGGCATTATAAAAAAAGATAAAGACAAAGTGCAATGGAGCACTTAGTCTGGGTTTTAAAGGAGGTAAACAGGTGGGCCAGAGGGGGAAGTATAAAGGCACACTTGGGAAACACCTGCTTGCACGTTAGTCAAGCACAAAGGGTAGAAGTGACTCTCTATAAAGAAATGTAAAATGAGAAAAAATGGTAAAAGATCAGAGTAGCAGAAACCCACTGCTTAGAGAATAGACAGAGGAAGAAGAACTGACAAATGAGATAAAACGATTTGAGCACCAGGAGGAGAATCCAGGCAGCAATGAAAATAGAGTGAACACTTTCCAAGAAAAAGGGAATGGTCATTAGCAATAAATGCCACAGTAAGGACAAGCAAAGTAAAGCCGGAAGCAAATCCACTGGACTTGGCAGTTGGGGGGTCACAGGAGTCGTTTGACAAAGCACCTTCTGTGAATGGGGCAGACTGAGCCCGACTATGGGCGAGACAGTGTGAACTGACACTGAAGGACCAGTGTCACTGAATCTTGGCAATGAATATTGGAAAGTAGTGTTTTAATACAAGTTATATTTTTAAAGAATTGTGCACAATAAAAAGAAAAAAAGGAATAAAAACATCAAGATGGAATAATGGAAAAGTATTTGATAATCTCATTTCATTCTAACACTGATTACAAGACTCCTAATAATACATGATGAGGTATTTTAACGTTCATTTTTAATTTTTGTCTTGAGCTTGTGGGTGGCAAGATTTTACTTTTGGCAGCTTGACATCTATACTTGAAAGGGTCCCAAGACCTTAGCAGGTATCAGCTAGACAGATGGTCAAGGTACAAAGACATTCTGCATCTCATTTTTTTTTCCTAGAAGTCTTTAAAACCAAATGGTGTCATTATAATGTTAGGCTTATTACTCTTGGGGTAGTCAAGGTGTTTGAAAAGCTCTCTTTATCCTTCTGCATCTGAGATCAAAGATGACAAAATACCTGATTCACTGCTCTAAAGATGAAAAAGAAAAAATGAAAAATAAGTTTCTGCTAGGCTTAAAACAATATTATTTTTAAAAATAATAAATAACCTTTTAAATCAGTACTCTTGTTCTTGTTAAATAAGTAGCATACAGGAATAAGGTAGAATAAGGTGGATGGTGGTGGTGACACTTAGAATATTGTTACAAATCAAATTGCTTGTTCTTATAAATAAGGCCTTATTTCCTGAGACAGCAACATACATGCCTAATGCTTTATACTGTATGTTTATGGTCAATAAAATAATCTAATTACTTTGATGAGTAAAATCATAGGAGGGCAACCTCAAGTGGCACTAACATATATCAACACATGCACTGAGGTAGAAGGGAAGTCATAACGAGAGGTTAAGCTTTAGAAGAACATAAAATGTTAGTAATGACTTGTCACAAAAATAGTATTTCTTCATACTTTAAGCAATTTAAGAATCCCTAGCATGAGAACCACTTACCAAGCTCTTCATTTTCTATGACTTCAAATGTGGCCCAGATATCATCTTTTGTAGGAATTATATTTTTTATTGCTAATATGTCATTAGTTAATTCTTCTGCTTCCATCACGGGAGATATCTAAAAGAGAAGCAAAATTTCTTCAGAATATATGTCAGACACAGAAGTGGCCTTTGCTAGGGCAGTAATACTCCCCCATCTACCACCTAATGATACTCCAGATTTCCTCTTAATATGTTTAACTAGCTTCTCTGAGCACATGGGGAAAGCCTATTCAGATCTTCTCCATATAATGTAATACATTTTAATGCATGTGTAAAAAAAATCATCATATAGGCATAATCAGAGAGAATGTTTTTTCCTCACTTAGTGAACAATCATATCACTCAAAAAGGGAAGAATATACCTACTCATACTAAGACCTTCCACAGACATTGGATCCAATGGTCTTCTAGGGGTAAAACTTTTCACTCAGTTCTATAATTAGGAGTTCCAAGGAGTTTGGTTTATTCAGCTTGGGCCCTAAATTATACACAGTTGACTGCTGTCTGCCATGCCAAAAAGCCCCAGGGTTTTAGTGGTCTGTGGTGTGCCCCACCATGCCAAGTGACAGATGGTGGGACACCGAAGTATGCTCGAGCCAGGCTTTCAGGGCACAGGGCAGAGTCTGCAGTGTCAGCCTGGGGGTCAGCTCTACAAGAGTCCCAACGCCTCAGGCCATTGCATAAGCACGCCAACTTCTTCAGGGACTTTGGGGAGTTTTGATTTGTTTCTTCCTGGTTATGGTTTTGCCAGTCTTACAGGTATGTTGGCCAAAAGCAAGTTGGCTTTCTCCAAATTAGAATTTAGTTATAATGTTAAACAAACAGAAGATGATTTAAGCATTAGAATATTGCAGCTGCAACTTGATTATACACGTTTTCAGTAAAACTATGTACCTATTCAAAAATTTCTTAGAAAATGTGCTCACTTCCCTTTCTCCTGTGCATAACTAATCTTAAGCATACTGCACATATATAAATAACATAAAACATTTTTCTTACAGGTAATTCATATAGTTTATCTTTTGGAGTTCATGGAATTTAGTGCTTTCTTTGGAATATATTAATGATACAGTGAAGTCCATTATTTGCTATTTAGAAAAGCCTAATGTAATACAACCTTAAAAGAAAAAAAACATTAGCATGGGAAAAGTAGAGCACTTTAAGCAGCTGAAACATCAGTAGATGAGTCACTTCAGTGACACCATTCATCGGAATGGCTTTACACTTTTTTAAGAAGTGTAGCCCTTTCTTAAAATAAATAATGAAACTGAGAAAGCAAACTAGTGAAATAGTCAGCAGGGAGTTCCTCAGGTTGACTTAGTAATGTAAGACTGGGACTCATTTCCTTGTCCCAGGTGACACCCAAGGCCCCTCTTAAGAACGCCTAGAACTCCACGAAGCACATTTTGGAAATCATTACTCTAAGCAATATACACATCAGTATAATGATCATCAGGTCTGGAATATGATGATTAAGGTTTGCATCCGGGCCTGAATGCTCTTAATTCCCAGTTTCTACTCATATAAATGTGAGCCATCACCTGCTTCAACTACCTCCTTGGGTTGAGGAAATGATCAGCTGAAATAAATGTAAGAGTTGTGCAAAGTTTTAAGCATTAAACGCATGTTAATGATTATTTTTGTATAGTTTTTGTTATGTTTTTCAAGAGAATTTAGAGTTGTTGTAGGTGAAACTGGACAGTCCTTTATGTGAATATACTTAAAATAAGAACTTTGCTCAACTGTAATAACTTCTGTTATGGCTTTATTAGTCAGATAAGATTAAAACAAGCTACTAGAGAGTTTATGTGTAAGTGGAGTTAAGTCATGTGCTTTGACTACCTCTTCCAGCATTAGTGATGGACTTGGGCTGATTAATCTCTACAATTTCCTCATGTCTCCTGTGATGAACATCACATGTTCAGCATAACAAATAGATGGGGACAAAGAGGGTGCCAAAGTAATCAGTGCCAAAGAGTCATTATGTGTAATCATTAAAAAATATAAAATAATAATTACAACATCTTTGACCTAAGTGAAGTCCAGAAATATCTAATGTTAAGACCCTGTTTAATCTTGGACTTTAAAAATGATAAGAAGCTAAAGCTGAATTTCTACTGTTAGACGGCATCACGTCTATTCTGCCTACAGAGAAAGTAGTCTCACTCTCGCTGAGGCAGACTAAGTACAGAATATGGTAACACGAGAAGGATCTTTTAAATTCAGAACAAATGGCTAACTAATGGTCTCAAGGAAGAAGAGAGCTATTGAATGTTCAAGTACATTGAAAGACTGGAAGCTAAAGTCTAGGATACAAGGGTGGGGGATTAATAATAATAGTAATACTAGTAGTAGTTATTTATTAAACACTTATGTACCAAGCAATTTGCTAAGTGTTTCATAGGCAGGATCTTATTGATTCCTCACATCAGTGCTATGATGTGAATACTGTAATTTCCCCTCATTTTACAGATCAGAAGATTGAGACTCAGATGGAGTATATAAGTTGCCTAATGTTGACAAGGAAGAAAGGAGAGGAGCAGGTGATTGAGCTCAGGTGGTTTTCCAGAACATACAGTACGTCCTAACCATAACCTAAAGAACATAGGATGGTCTCTTTCCAAATCATTAAAACATGGAATTCCCAGAGTATATTGGCATGAAGAGACAAACTTGTCATGACTTGAATTGGACATGTAAAATAAGACAGAAGAAACAATAGAAAATTCAAGATATGCAAACTAATGCTAACACTTATGACTTCCAACAGTACTCTTTACATCCATCTTTAGGGCTCACCCGAATTATAATACTGCAGTCAGGTTCCTTCCTTTCTACATAGACTTCAATTAACAAATCTCCAGCCTGGGAAACCTAGAAAAGGGCAGATGTGAAGAGAGCAAGTGTAAGTATCTTGCAAGAACACACACGTGACACTTAAGATGGTTAGAAAACCCTAGGCATATTTCTAAAGATTTCATAATAATGAAATGAGATCATTCCCCCTGTTAACAGCATAATGATACCCATTTTCTGGATGTGGTTGATTAAGGACAAGGAATCTACACAAATGACATAGTTAGCAAACACAATCACAATGTCGTTTTTTTCTCTCTTACTCAAAAGTTTAGTGACCTCACATACCCTTAACATTCTTATTGAGATAATGAATCTGGCTACAGTGGAAATAAAGAGATGATAAGTCCAAAAATTAAAATTTGAAGATAAATTAGGTCAGAGCTGTGTTAAAATTACAAATAGAAAAAGTATATTTAGCAAATAAAATTAAAAATGAAGTGATAGAATAAGGAGATAATAAAGTTAAGTTTTTATTTTAATTACCTTTAGACAAGCATCAAGTGCTAGGTTATTTGGGTCACTGTTATAACCAAGAAGACACACTAAGTGAAGAATACACAACCAGAAAATAAAAAGCATAAGATATCACTATGTAGACTGACAGTATATGTGGAGAAGATTAACAAAGAATGAAACGAATCTGTGAAAAATATTTTGAGTCACTTTTTTCAGAAATTCCCTTAAGTTATATAAACACTTGGAAATAATATCCATCACTCATTTTTTTAAAAAAGGTCATAATGGAGGAATGATCTTTCCACAGTTAAATCTGCCTCAGAATCAACCTGATGAGTAAGTTTAGTGGAAAAACATTAAAAATGTACTTTGAAGAACCGGTCTTAGTTATTCTGACACTACAGGCTTAGAAAAGCTTATTTCCAATTTTTCTTCCTCACTTTTGGTGCCACATAAAAATTCTAGGGAAGAAAAGATACAGTTGACATTTTTACTTTTCCCTGTGTTTGCATAAACAACTCTCCAGGAAGGACACATTTTAAAAATTAAAAAAGCAAATACAAAGAACTCATAGCATGCAGCAAAAAACAAGAATAGCTAAGAAATTCAAACAGGGATAAGACTTAGAGACTGTCAGGAAACTACTTCAGAGGGGTTTTGAATGGACTAGAGAAAAACTCCAGCAAAACAACAGATTTTTTTCCGAACTGTTCTACTTTTCTTTCCCAATTACTCTATTTTATAGACAATTCTTTTCTTGTTTTACTGACTTCTACTTAATCAGAAAGCATTCAAGGCTCATTTCTTTATTGTAGTATGAATAGAAATGATAAACTTGCAGAATGGTACTCATACTTTATCCAATAACAGTATAGATAGTGCTGCCAAAGATTATCCCATGGGCTCACACAATCCTTTATTTCATAACTGAAACTCTCCCCGAAAAGCAAGAATCCAAGAGAACTAACTGATAAGGAGCCACATTTTTTAGTGTTACTGCTAACTTGTCTGGAGGCTGCATTAATTACTTTGGGTCAAAATGGAGGACATACTGTCTTAGAGAATTAATGTCATAGTATTAGTACTCGGGGAGCTAGGCACTAGGATGAAAGCCTTTCCTCACATCCCTCATATGGAATGATAACTCTGACAACTTCTCTAATTAGTTGTGTGTATTTCAGGAATGAGGTGAACTTAGGGTTTGACTAAGAAGGAAGCATTGGCCTCATCCTATGAGTGTATCTATATGGAGAATTTATTGATATTTGACCCACTTCTATTATTTGCATTGGTACCCTGAACCCACTACAATTCCTAGTTATTAGAAGACCAACTTTAAGAAAGTCCAGTGAATATTCATCAAACAAGGAAAGGTACTCTGGAAAAGTATAGTGCAACCTGAACACACAAATCTGGTATGATGCAACCAAGGAAAGCAAGAAAAGATCTAGAAAAGTCAACTTAAGACATAAATAACATATGTTACAAAGAGCACAATAGAAACATTCCCACTAGTGCAATCATCCAAGAGCATGCAAAGCAAAAGCATATAAGAAATAACTTATTTCAAAAGGATAATGGAAAGAATCATTAGGGAATCTGAATTTTCAATTTATTTTAGTATTTCTTTTGACTTTAAATGCTTCTTTTGAAATCCACTAATATTTTCAATAGCGCTTTTATAAATGAAAACTGATTTTAAAAAGGACATTTTGATAAGATTAAAACTGATTTTTCCATCTATGTTTTAAAATATTTATATTAGCATACTTTGGCATTTTGCATATAAGCAATGCTACAGAATTTCACAACTATTTTATCTAGGTTCTTTTTCCCCATTACTTTTACTTCGCTTCAAATAGGAATTTGAAAATAAACACAACAAATGTTTACTTACAATGAAAGTTTTTTGTTTTTTGTTGTTTAAAAAAAATTTTTTTTTTTATCAGAGATCTAACTATTACTACTCACTTGAGTGTCTTTCCACTTGGTAATAAAGCTATTTTCTATGTCCATTTGTTTGACTTGGTCTTCTTTAACCTGTTTAAAATATAATTTGGGACATTCTAATAAAATACAAGGAGTGATGGTACTTATCCTCACATAACTTTCTTCAGTAATTTAAAGACCAGCACATTAAAAATAAATGAGAATGGCCATCTTTAGCAGCGTGGGCCCACAAAGCTAGGGCAGAAATAAAGCCAACTAGATAGAGCCTCATAAAGTTCAGAACATCTTATGATGATATCATTTCAGGCTGCAGATTCCATCAATGGAATCCCCTTTGCTGAGGCAATTTAATTAGCAAAGGGGCTGATGATGTGTTTGATAGAGTTTATGTAGGTTGACAGACAAGACTCATTTCTCAAACAGAAATGTTGATTAAGTGCTTATGAAATTTTCGCCATTTGGTTAAAGTTGGATTTAACAAAACTATATAGATAAACATTTTTATTTAGCAGTACAAAAATAGAAAATAAAGAGAGCATGCAAAGCCACACATTTTTTTTCCCTACGTCTTTCATTTCTCAGCATCAGAACTATTGCAAAGAAGTTGCTATTGATCAAAAACAGTGGACACGTATAGGAAGAAGTAAAAAGGAGATCAAAGAGCAAAGAGGATCCAACAATTCTGGTCCATTCCTATGTAAATTAAGATACAAACTGTGTTATTTTATTTTATTAAAATATAGTTTCTTCCCCTTTGCTAAGGAATCTTTTTATCAGTTATTGCAAGAATGTATGAACTCTACAAAAGGTGACCTATTACATTAAGCTATTTGATTTCATCTGGTATATACATAGCCCTGGAAAACAAGGGGTCTTGTACAAGACTGTTTAATAGAATGCCCCGAAATGGCAACCCTGAGATAGCAGAAGCAGTTAAGCAATGGAGCTGGACCTTTGACCCAGATCCCTTATATTCCCCCCATATTCAAATCCTAGGCTTATTTCATCTATTTTTACTCCTTTGAATTAAGAAATCATCCCTATTCTAACAGTTTTCTGATGAAACATGAAAATCTGAACTTCAAAATATAGCAAATTGAAAAGTCAAATAATTAGAACAGAGATGACTTAATAAAAACCACAGACTGTTAATTCAGAATTTTCTTTTTTTCCAGTTCATGCGCAATTAAGAGAAAACACTAAAATGCTTTCAACTGCAAAATTTTTCAGCCTGATGTATATTACCCAATTTGTGAAATTTACAAATTTCATACCTCTAAGTAGACATACTTAATGCATACATATACTGAGGAAAAAAAAAACATAGAAACACTATAAATAGAAATATTCTGTCCAAGACACCAGATGGTAAAAAAGCTTTAGAAGCAGCCAGATTTAAATGAATGGCTATAGCTTAAAAAGCTAGTTATATCTAAAAAATTAAGGATCATATAACTATCCGTTATTTTCTTTAAATATTCATAAAGACCTGAATAAAAGTATCCCAAAATACACATTTTTGTTTGCAAACAGTAACATCAAAACTATTTTTACAATGGCAGGATATAAAATATTTACCTCAAATATTTCAACATAATTATTAATTAAGTCCTCAATTACATTCACTTCTTCACTAGTTTGTCCCTTAGTTTGAAACAAACAGGAGGAAAAAACCAAGGCCAAATTGTGGGCGTTCATGTGATTGATTTCTGAGCATTTCTGAACCCTGTGAGAGAAAAGCAGAGCTTATTACAATGTATTTCTATTTGAAAATTTCATAGAACTTATAAGTCTTCATACTCATTTATTTTTTTTCTCTTTTTTTAATACACACATATTGAAAGTCTCTGATGTAAAAGGTACAGTGGTGATTTAAAGAAAAATACACAGTTCTTTCTTCCAAGTAGCTCAGTGTAATTAAGAACATAAGAAAAGACTACTGTTAAAGATATTACTACAAGTTACAAAGCAGTACTTGATCATTGCTTTAGAAGAGGGACTCCTCACCCACCATATCCAGACAATTCCACTAATGGGACAACCTGCAGCTAAGGCATAAAGGTGTCCTTGCAGAATGGTGTCAAATGACTTGTGGGGTAGGAGCATAATAAAAGAGGAGAAAGAGGCAGTAGGTAAGCAGGAAATAAGGCAAGAATGGCAAATCGGGAGGCATACAGGAGAGAGTTCCAAATTCAAGGTTTAGGGGTAGGCTGAATTTCCCGGAAAGTACATATCAGGTGAGAAAATGCCTGGCAGCATGTGTTTGGATGGTTATTCAAAATAGGATATTTTCTCTCAAAAAGCAATCACTTAATTAAAAAATACAATTACATTTTTCTTGGATAGAACTAAGAATGACTTTTTACAATGAACAGACATGAACAGAGGAGCCAATTCTCCCAACCAGTAGGCTACAACACTTGAGTTCTACAAAGAGCATTTAAAGTACTCACAAATGTAAGTTCAAAGTGATTAAAAACAAAATACAGCCATTACCCCAATAAAAGGAAATTTACACTGATAAAAATGCTGGAGAACTCTAACTGATGCCCATGGAAGTATCTGTTAATGCTCTCTGTCACTGACTATAGACAGAGCAGTTGCTCAGTTGCCTAATTACATTTGTAAATTTCTAAAATACATACTAAAAAAGGGAGACCAAGTCTATCAAAGGAATAAAGCAAGACTAAGGTAGGTACACCTGACTATAAAGAGCAAAGATTCTAGTAGGTACAAGAAAAATAAGGAAACACGACAGGAATATATATGATAGTGTAAGAAACTCACAAGGAAATGTCAAATTGCATAGCAGAGACAGAGCAAGCTTGATCATCATATATGATTTATAAGATGCAAAAGGCATTGCAGGTTAATAGAGGAAGATGTCATAATTGTGGGCATCCCTCTCAAAACCACTTCCATACTTTTTTTTTTTTTTTTTTTATCACACTGGACTGTAAACATCTGGAAAATTTATCTGCATGTCTGCCTGTGCTACTAGAATCTAAGCAACTCACAGAGACTTTGTGTTAATCACACTGTAGTGCATAATAAATACCTAGTCAATGGAATTAAGTCAAAGTTAGTCATGGAGGAAATGGTCTGTTATCTAGGGCAGGGATGGAAGTGAATGCTAATCAACCTGACCTTATCCAAACTGACCTCTCAAAGTTTTGACAACACTATCAAACATTCCCATCTCTCCTGAGACCTCCTTCTGCAATAGCCTTCTCCTCCAGCACTTGTCACCTCTTCAGTTTCTATAGCTGCCTTAATTTCTGGCATAAAGTATGTACACTATGTATTTTCCTTTTCTTCTTTTATTCCTCTGCTCCCACACTAGCATCTCCAAGTGTCCCATATTCAGCCAGCTCACTCTCTTCCCACTCAGCCCTTCTCATCAGAAGCCCAAGGAAATGGTTTCTTAAATAGTTTCTCTGCCTCTATTCTAACCTTTTCCCAATCAACCGCAGGACATGGGTTATTATCCTAAAACAGATTGGATCAGCCACTTCCTATCACTTAAGGGAATGAAATCCAAATGTTTCTGCATGACCAACAGTGTCTTTCGCAGCCTCCTGCCAGCTAGCTACAAACCATCTCATCTCCTGGTACACCTATTTCCTAGAAAATATTCTTCAATCATGTCTCGTACTTATTTTTCTTTCATGCCCAGTTCGTTTATCCATTTAAATCTGAAACATCACTTGGACCTCAACACACAATGAACCACTTAATCCCTCCTCTATAATTCCATGTCTTATGCTAAAATTCTTCATATTAAAATCTGTCCTGAGGGCGCTGTGTTTTCCTAAAAAAATATAAAATGCCCTGCAGCATCCCTGTGAGTTCCCACTGTGATGTCCCAGGGCTCCTTGGTGCTATTTAGAAACTGCAGACTTAAGACTATTTTTGTCATTCATGTATTATTATCAACTATTTTTGTTACATGGAACCTTAATGGACATTGTACTGTACATAGTAGGAGCTAAAATATATGTCAACTGAAGAAAAGGATTGGAAGGAACTCATCTGAAATTCAAGTATAAAGTTTAAGAATTATGTGTAACAATGTTTAAAATGTTAATGTGGTAATTGTAGCAGCCTGGTGACATATTATAACTTCTGAAGAATAAATTATCTGTCCCAATGTCTCATAGGCATAGAGATAGGACTATAAATATATAGACTACATTTATATGATGCAATAAGAAAATAAGATTTACAGTAGGAATGGAGTTTACAAGTATCAGAAGTGGTGGCTGGAAAAGAAAGATAAAGAGAAAAGACCAGTTGTGGAGGATTTAGGAATCTAAACTCCAAATAAGGTACTTTTAGTAGAATTCAGGTTCATAGAAATTTATTTAAGGGAATATTGCATCCACGAAGGAAGCTGCAAACAATATGTTCCTTAAGCAATATTTACACTGATTTAAGTTTTTGTAACGATAGAACTTGCTCATAGCAAAACAAAGAAACCTTAAGTTTGTTGACTTAAAATGTTATTCCCAAACATTGTCCTACTTCAGATGTCATTTCTCAAGCTACCATTTTATTCCTCTTATCCTCCCAAATGCAGTGGACTACATGCCTCAACATAGAAAATGTTTTTGATTTTTAAAATTTCCCTCATCTAATCAACTGTCTGACACCAAAACATGGGAGTCAAGTTAGATACAAACTCAATAAAGAAATAAAGGTTTATTAAGAGTCCACCACGAGAAAACACTGTCCTCACAGATTCCTCCTATAGAATTCTGGTCCCTGTACTTCATTCTCTGACATCCTTCTTAAATGTTTTAAAATTCTTGCTTATGTACTGGATGTATCTGATTTGCTGTGCATGATTATTTCTAATCCATTTAAGAAATTCTCCAGTGCTATTTATTTGAAATGTGTCTTAATTCCACTAAGAGACACTAAAGTGATAGTTCATGGGAATTCCATTTTGAAACTATTCTTAAGATATGGCGAAAGATTCATAGTCACAAATAGAAGGTTAACCACAGTACTTTAAATTTAAGAAATAATGTCTTATTGAGTGCCACGTTTGAAATGTCTAGAGAAGTTCATGAATCCACCCACCTATAAAGGTGTTCAATTATAGCTGCCAATGTTGCTTGGTTGACCCCAGGAAGAGTACGTATAAATGCTCCATATTTTTTAATTCTTTCCTTGTCATCTTGGGTATCTAGAGGTTAAACACACACACGTAAAACTTGAGGCCTAACTAATCGTCTGTATTACCAATTTGCCTTTTATCAATATTTTAAAACAATATTCACAATTGTTATTTCACTGACACAATCAAGTTTCAACAGGAAAATATTCAAACTTCTATAATTCTGGAAAAGTACTTACAAAAACATTCCAGGGCTATATGTCATAGTTCTTATACTTTGTAATTAAAAATGAAGCACTTTCAAAACCCAGGGTTGTATTTTATCTTCAACTTTACAGACTACTGAATGTCAACTAAGAGGAATCTTTTCAATGAATAACAAATTAGAATGCAGATTCAAAAGATAAGCCAAAAGTATTTTAACTGTAGCTATGGAAAGATTTCAGTATTTGTTATTTGAAAATGACATTTCTGACCTTTTTCCCTTGTGGAATCATAAAAATCTTCCCCAAACTGTGAACCATCCCAGAACTAGCAACTGTACCTTACCCCACAGATCCATGTAAGGGAGCTTTCACCAGCCCTGGAACCTTCAACTCTTTGGAGAAGGTAAGGGGACAGTGGAAGAAGTCATGTGTAGGCCCTGGAAACGATGATACAGACTGAGAGAAGGATGGACCCTCTGCCTTAGACATGGAGAGAAGGATGAGAAGGGATTACTCTCCTTCACCCTCCTAACCCCAAGAAGTCAAATACTTAGAGCAACTACACAGGAACCTCCAAAGTTCTGGAGTCTAGAAGATGTGCAGTGGTGGTCTGGCCTAACCTACTCCCTCACAGGGGAGATAGGAGACCTCTCTTCAAATAAATAACTTGTGCTGCCTCAGTAACTCAGGGGGATTGCACTTACATATCCCCTCTCAATTCCCAACTACCTTTGGAAACAAGACTTCATCATTTTCTGCTTAGCCCTACACATTCTATTAACGGAAAGCCAGCAGCACTTTATGATTCTTTGAAAGTACACAGTCACTTGTAAAGGGCATTCCGATCCCTGGGGAGGTAAGAGACCCTGTGACACATTTTTGAAGTATGCTCCTATTCAAAACTGCAACCGATAGCTCTTTTGTACTGACTTTGCCTGCACATGAGATCTATAAAAGTAAACATGGTCATATTGACTTAACTGGGCTGCTAGACGACTCTCTAAAAGCAAGAGGGGATGACGCCCAAATGACATTCAAAGATGATACTAGAAGTGAATTAAGAACTTTCTGTCATCCCTGGTATAATCCAAACATTTCCCCTTGTGTCATCCAGTTTCTAACTGTAGAGGTAATTGTATTTATTCAACAAAATGCATTTAATACTACTACGCTTATAACAAGTCATGCTATTACAGCATATTTTCACAAATCTTATAAGAATAAAATAGATGATATTTTCAAACTAAAGCGTAAGTAATTGGAAAGGAAAACTGAAGATAGATTTTAGGTCATATAGGAAACACAATGATCTATTCAACTAGCTACAGACTTCAGACAGCTAAATAGTGTTCTTAGAAGAAGAGGTCATATATCATATAAATAGGTGCTATGCCACTGTAGGGCATTCTTCGCCTTGGGTTCACAGGACCCAAGAGAGCTCTCCTGTGAGTTCACCCAGAGAGTTCTAGTTTATTCTTGTCAGATCCAACAAAGGGCACTTTTCTGACAGGTCAGGGTGAGCTACATTGGATCTAAAAGCAAAGAACTTTTAACACTATTTGACCCAATAGTAGAAGCCTCCAAGTAAATGTTCAAGGATTCACATCCAAATGAAAGGTGAACACACTCCTCTCTGACACATGCTAATACTTCCCAACTACCTCCTGCTGGTAGATTGACAACAATGAAGACATCTCCATCATGAAATTTGACAACTTCAGCAAAAGCATATTTGTCACAGATTTTTGATAAATGATTTTATAATGAAGACAAATTGTAATTCTTTATAAAATAGAGATACTATAAATAACTTCATGGTTATAAATTACAATAAAATCTTAACAAAAAATGAGGATGGCAGGGTAATTGGGTTTAAAAGATATATCATCTAATTCCATATTTTCTATTCCAGAAAATTATACAATCAACTTTTCTTGTGATTAGAGTTAAACCTATTGATTTTAGAAGTATCAGGAAGGAAATATAAGACTTCTGAATTAGGCAGTTAAATTGTGAAAAGCTTTATTTTAATAACAATACTACTCTCTTCTTGCTGACACAAATAAGGGACATTCTTGGAATAATTTTTCAAACTGTGGATGTTTTATGACATTTCAAAATTAATCCCTTCAAATGTCATAGTTATGTTTTAGATTAAACAAATGCTTTCAATGAAAAAAACTATTTCTCAACAGAGGGACATCATATAGTTAAACTCAAAGGTCATTTTATAAAAAAATTTGTCAAAACAGATTAAATGTACAAGAGAGAAATATATTAGTAACTTATGGTATAATTCAATGATACATTTAAAAAACTGTGGAAAAAATGAAGATTCAAAATTGTCATTTTGAAAGCATTGTAGATATATGGGAAATATTTTTGGTTTATTAATAAAATAAAGATTATATGTAAATCATAGGCATGGGGACAAAGACTATAACATAATGTGAAAAATGAAAATACCTCTATTAGAAATCTGGGATTAAAGGCAATGTTTATATTTAAAAATATTTATCATAATCTTTCTATAAAGAGAGTTATTTTGAATTAATTGATGTAAATATAGGTTTTACTAAAATCAATCTGACCCCTTAACTTTTCTAGGGTCATTTCTTAAATAAGTTCTCTTACAGTGCAGCAAAGCTTTTTTGATTCATTAGACAGAATCTAGAAAAAATAAAGAGTAAAAAAAAAAATTGTTATGTAACTCTAAAGAGGTAGAATAAATGAAAAAGGAAAGCCAAACAGCCATATGGCAAAACCGTGTAAAACCAATCTTATATTAAAACTTTCATTTTAATCTTAATGAGAAAATTAACAGCCTACATGGACTTGACTATAATACTTCCAAAGTTAAAGCAAAGTAAGCACTATGAAATCTACCGAAAACTAAGTATTACCATAAAACACTGTTTAGCAATTATCACCATAAATTTCTTTTGAGGCAGATATAAACAACTATTGATTGCACAATTTCTGTTCTGAACCATTATGTATATTGTTCCTTTCAATTAAATGTTCAGATTATCAAGGGAGATTTTAAAAATCTATTATCAAATGAGAAGGCAAGCCTTTATTCTGTTCTATATTATATGTGTTACCTAAGGCAGAGATCCAATATGGATAGAGCTCCTTAGTAAGGAGTGCGTCGTCAATGTCAGAGAGAAAACTCTTCAATACGCCCGTCACATCTTCAAGCTGATGTTTTCCAGCCATCAATTTAAAGCTTCTTGCATCCTTTTTGAAACTCTCCAGGAGTTCACTTACATGTAAAGGATCACCATTCTTTTGATAGATATATTTGCACCCTAAACCTTTGTTAAAAAAAAAGAAAATGGTTATATGAAAAAAGTCTCAGGTCAAAACCCACTTTGATATCTTAAAATAGAACCAATTTTTGTGTTGGAACGATGCACAAGACAAACTCATTATCCAAGAGCTGATATAAACATGCATGAGAAAAGAAGAGCCCCTCCCTCTGCAACTTGAATATTTAAAATGTAAACCTGATGAACAACTATTTCATCCTCAGCTTCAGCCCTTCCCCTAGTCCTTCATAGCATCTTTTTCAAATGTTCTTTTACCACAAGTACCCTTCGCTTAGTCTCCCAGAATACAAATTTGCCTCCAGTTTCACTGACAAAAGTGAGGCTCTCTGGTATAAATTTCCTCAAGTCTCTGCACTCACATTTGCAACACAGACTATACTTATACATATGAACAAATTAATTCTCCTGCCCCATTCACTACTTCACCTCCCAATCCCAACATGTTCTTTATTTATCTTGTTCCTATACCTCAGAGTTTGGCATTGCTTCGTCCCCAGTCCTTTACAAGTCAGAACTTTTCTTTCTCACTTACCACACCAAATAAAAATGTCACATATATTTTTCATCAGGACTTCTCTCTCAAAAGTGTCCCCTTTTCCCATCCCTTGTGCTATTATTATTTTGGGCACCCAGTTCCTCACTATGTTATCACAACTCCCTGTCCTATTCCTGTGCAGCCCTCCAGTCTGCCTCGAAAATCACAACAGCATGGTCTGAGACACAGGTTGGCTAGTGTTACCAACATGCTTAAAAATATGGATACAGCCCTCCCACTGCTTTAAGGGCAAGTTTGAGGATTTTATTATGATACATAAGACTCTACATGAATTTTCCTAACTGCCTCTTGTATTTGTCCACTCTTCTCACACTGAGTTCTGGCCACACTTATCTACCCCCAAGTTCCCTGAACAGACAACCTCCTTCATGACTCTGCACCTAGGCATACACTGTTTCCTCTTCCGGGAATTCCTATTCCCTCTTTCTCTTAACTAGTTCCCATTTTCTCTTAAGACCTGTGGTAGGTTCCATGCCTCACCCATGAAGCCATCCATGACCACCTCTACACTGGGTGAAATTCACCCTTAAACCATGGACACCTGTACCAACCCCTGAACCTCTCTGCCATAGAATTTTGTACGCTTGAGATATAATTGCCCACTTGTTTGCCTTTGATCCACAATCTGTAAACTCCTAGAAGGCAAAGATCATGTCTTATTTTCTGTACACAGCAGCTACACAGTTCCTAGAAGAACTCAGTAGGTACTTAGTAAATGACCACAACAGAATAATAAGCAAATTCTACAAAAAAAAAAAAAAAAAAAAAAAAAAAAAAAAAAAAAAAAAAAAAAAAAAAAAAAAAAAAAAAAAAAAAAAAAAAAAAAAAAAAAAAAAAAAAAAAAAAAAAAAAAAAAAAAAGCCAAGTTTCTGAGAGATTATGTTGTTTGTTGAGTGAATCTCTAATAGCTGGTACACAAGGTAACTGAATGTGAATTTGAAGGTAATTTTGTTTACATAAATATATTCCCCCAAGAACTAACTACTGTAACTATTAAAAAAATTAAAACTGTAAGAATTATTCTGTGAACTGGGTCAGATTCGGATCTTGACACCATGAGCACAAAAAATTGGCCTTAGATTTTAACCCAAAGATTAGGAAATTCAAAATAATTATGACCATAGAGGCTCTGAGCCAACCACTTGCATCCTATAATTACTGGGCATTTTCTAAGTTCATATCAAATCTTCCCTTGTATACATGCTGGTAATATTGGGGTTTTCTCCATGTTCTGCTCATTAAAAAAAAAAAAGCTAAAAATACATGAAGACTTTTATTGGCTTTATTACTTTAATATGCAAGTTAATGTACCTTATGCTAGAGCTACAAAGTAGTTATAATGTATGAAATTTAGTTGAAAACAATCTAATGCTTAATGATTTTAAATTCAAATAAACACCACAAAGAAACTTCTGATTTCCCCAGAGAAACATTAAGTTGGATACGCTGAAGCTAGTCAAGTTATTTTAATCATTTGTCAGCTTACGAAGCACTTTATGCCATTATGAAATTAAGATGATTTGAAAATTCCCAATGAGGTTATGCTCTTGCTAAAACAGAATATGTGTGCAATTCATTTACACCTACAAAATGTAAATGCACTCATACTGAATTACTAATAAATGAAGATGATAACCTTCTTCTTCCCCCATTTTCAAATAAACAGATGATGACAGTTGATAAGAAAAATATAAACATACTATCAAGGGAAGGAACTTCATAGAGTAATCCCACATAATGTGATTACATACATATTTACAATAGATATATAATTAAAACACAATAAATCTGAATATTAATGATAAATGTACTTGGATTACATATGAAATAACTAAAATACTTAAAATGGCACTCTCCCTAGGAGAAAATATATTAATATACACATATTCTAAACTTAATTTCCCAAAATTATTTTCTTTGGCTCTGTGTTTCACTCTTTACTCCCACTGTTCAATTTCCAGTATCAAACTCAGCAGCTAGCACACAACAGACACTTGATAAATAAGTAAAAAAAAAAAACTCATAACACAATGATTTACTACAGCTCTTTCAATGATTACATTTTCTTTTCAAATTAAAAACCCCAAAGATACTTTTAATATTAGGAGAACAATGAAAGGTTAATATATCAATAGCTTCCAAAATACCAGATAATCAATCGTTCTACTCTTTTCTGCATGTACAATCTAAATCAATGGCACTTATCGACAGGTTAAAAGAAAAACATATTTTTATATTAAAAATATAGTTAAGCAATTTATTTACTCTACCTTTTAGAGTATTAAGGAAATATGTAACAGAAGGAATTTTAAGAATGAACAGTAATTTGAAAATAAACATGAATAATAAAGGCATACTTTATTTAATTTTAGGCATAGCTAAAATACTACCATAGCATATTAAATTAAAATGAAGCTGCACATGTGGGTATAAATCAAGTTGGTTTTAACTTGCAAACTATTCTTAAAAATATTTGTTACAATTAAGTCAAACTATCACAGTTAATGACCATGATTCTTAATATAAACATGTGACCAGTAGCACGTTGAGTGGAATAAATACACATACACTTTGTATGCAGGCCAACAAAACGTAAATTCTTTTACACATTGTCCCATAGTTTACCACTTCTAAAAACACACTGAGGCGCCTCTGCGTTCCCCTAGATTTACTGTAAAGTTATAACCTCTGAAAAGTACAATCTTAATCAATTTTTAATATACATTTTATAATATAGATTCTTCTACTATGTCATTTAAAATTTTTATGCATGTAAAGGAAGAAGGAAATGGTAAAGGCACATGATATAATTTAAATGAGCTTTATTGTGAGAAAGAATGGCATTTAGGCTGAAGAGTGACGACACTTTTCTTTTTCACTGATGTACTTACAAAGGGCTCTAATTCAGTCCAATGGAGGTACCACTTAAAAACTGTAAATATGCTACTATGAGTTCTGCGGGTTGAATAAAAACTTTGTGATACTTACCATACTGTGTAACAAATGCTATACAGCTGTTCACAATAATGGGAACGTCATTTTTGCTGAGCTGCTGATCTTGTAATGCATTCCCATCTGTACCTGCTGCTTTTGCAATTGCAGCATGCCAGACTGTGAAATCCAACTTGGTATGCCCGTGGATGTATAATGTTCTGTAAGGTTTCAAAAATACTTCAAATTATAATTTTGCCTTTTTAAAAATTCTTAACTTCTACACAGATTATCCTTAGATCCATATAAATGGGATCTTGTCTCATCCATCAGAAGAAAACCCCTCTGGGGACGTCCCTGGTGATCCAGTGGTTAAAAATCCATCTTGCAATGCGGGGGAAGCTGCTTTGATCCCTGGTCAGGGAACTAGGACCCCACATGCCGCGGGGCAACTAAGCCTGCGCACCGCAACTACTGAGCCCGCACACCACAACTAGAGAGCCCACGCGCCGCAAGGAAAGATCCCACGTGCCGCAACTAAGACCCAACACAGCCAACGATAAATAAATAAATAATAATAAATAAATATCTTTTAAAAAGGAGGAAGAAAACCCCTCTACCACCAGCTTCCACTCACTCAATCCCTCTTTGCATGTACAGTCACGTCTCTCTCTATATAGAGTCCAGGAAGTTCCCTGAACTTGTGGTCTCGCCTCCTTGCCTCCTTTCATTTCCCCTTTCATTCTGTTTCTGAATAACTGAACAGAAACCCTTGTAGCAATCATCACTTGTGACTTCTCATGGATATTTGGGGCTATATTTTTCAAGATTTTAGAACTGTTTGATGACTTCATTCCTTTAAAAAAAAAGAGAGGAAAAAAAAATACCACCCAATTCGGCTTTTGTAGCAGAATTCTTCCTGGCTTTTCCTTCTATCTTTCTGGTGCCTCAATTTCTTTCCCAAGCTCACCTCCTGTTTCTGAAAATGAAGTTGTAACCTCAGTGCACTCACATGAACTCCAAGGACTCTCCAGGGACATGTCATTCAGGCCAGTGGTTTCATCCCCCATATATAAGCTGGTAACTCCCAAATCCCTATCTCCAGGCGATAACTGTCTCACAAATCAGATCTCTATGTGATTGAAAAGCAAGAGCATAAAGCAGCTAAGAGAGTGGGAAATCCAATCAATTCCCAAACTCAAGTTTTAGCTCTGCACTCCCTTTATGACTTTGGACAAGTTATCAATCTTCTTTGGTTCTCAGTTTCATCACTGGCAAAATGAGAATAATAATAAATGTAATATTAGTAAATAATAAAACATAATACTAATTAATGTTGATTTTTGGACATCTACACCTTAAGGTGCCACAAGCATCTCAAATCTTTATCCCTCCTCATACCAAACCAGTACTACTTTCTCCACTTATCCCACCAGAAATTTAGGATTCATTAACTGTATATTGGTCCACCCCCACTCCCACCCCATCACTGCCACATGAATTCAGTCACAAAATTCTGTTCATTCCAGTTCCCTGACATATATGCTCTGCCTCCTCTTTATTTGAACGTCGCTTTCTTTCAGGTCTTTGTACTGCTCCTTGAAATCACTAAAACCCCTCCAAACAAAATTCATTTCCCAGTTCTCCACCTCTCCAGTCCCTGTTCCCCAAGACTGCCAGAATGATCTTTCTAAAATATGAAGCTAATGACATCACTTCCTAATCACTGTCCTTCCACAGCAGCTCTGAAGTTTTCAAGATTAACAGGCCCTCATGATCTGGCCCGTATTTTCCCCTCCAATTTTGCCATTCCAGGAAGGAAGGAAGGGAGGGAGAGAGGAAGGGAAGGAAGTGAAGAAAGGGAGGGAAGGGAGGGGAGGGAGGGAGGGAGGGAGGGGAGGGGAGGGGAGGAAGTGAGGGAGGGAGGGAGGGATGGAGGAAGGAAGGAAGGAAGGAAGGAAGGAAGGAAGGAAGGAAGGAAGGAAGGAGGGAGGGAGGAAGAATTAACATGTTCCTGTCTTCATAATAAATACTTCCGGCTCTTTGGCTGGTTACTCCAGCTCCTCCCCCATCGGTGTATTCCAGGTAACCCTCGCTGACACTCCATCCCCATCTCTCTCCATCCAATGCTTATTGTGTACCAGGCATCCCTTCTTAATCCTGAACATCCACTCTACCCGCCATCATATCGCCTGCTCTATCTGTGTGAATGTTTTAGCTGCTACACCCCAAACTTTGTACAAGCAAACAAAGAAAGCATTTCAGCATCAATAGCCTTTAGCATAGGATGAGGTATTTAGTGGGTAAATAAGTTTTAATGTTCTAACACTAGATATAAAATCTGACTTGAAACATAAAGTAATCGATATATTTAAGCATAAAACCATTTAATTTTCATTTCAGACTATGAGACAGCTACTCTGGATTCAACCCAAAGAGAAAGGAATGAGCTGCCTGAACTCTGGATTGTTTTGGTTTCTTTTTTTTTGGGCGGGGGGGGG
>NW_006774670.1:2184241-2193585 GCF_000442215.2 Lipotes vexillifer
TAGTGGGAAGCAGCCGCATAGCACAGGGAGATCAGCTGGGTGCTTTGTGTCCACCTAGAGGGGGGGGATAGGGGGGGGGGGGGGGGGACGGGACGGGACGGGTAATGTTTCACATTCCTGATAATTCACTGGCCCTAATTTAAAAAGAAAACAAAAGTGCTCCTTTCTGTCCTTTGGTTTCTTTTCTTGAAATGCTCCTCTAAGAAGATAAAGCTACTGGCACCCCACTCCACTCACTTCTAACATCTTCTGAACTTGCTGTAACTTCTTCAGTGACACTGGTGCCCGTAATCTTCATCTCTTTTCTCCTGGCATCTCTATCTATTGTTTTTATTTTCCACACCACCACAACAGCCTTGACCTCCGGGTCTTGTAATTTTCTTTTTGAAGAATTCTGATACTTGCTCTAATACTCCTGACATACCTTAGCCTTACATCATCTTTAGCTCAAAAACATTCTACTGCTGGGCATATTTGTCTAAATGAAACTATATAACCTGGGTAACTTCCTTGAGGAATATCAAGCCCCTACATTATGTAGACTTAATCAAAATTACCTCTTGCTAAATTAAGGAGTTTAGGTAAAGAGAAAATTTTAACTCTTTTTGAGTCTTGGTTTTTTTACCTGATAATTAAGCTCTGAATGTGAGACAAAGATCTTTGAAAAGGTGTGCTTATAAACAAATGACAATGAATATTTGAGCAAGCACTAAAAGAAATCCAAAAGGCAATGGCCCTCCTATGATAGCAGTATAATTCTGCCGTTAACTGTAAATGTTTCCAACTTCAAATTTTCTTTCTAACCTGAAGAAATCCTGTGATTACAAGGTTAGCTGTCTGCTTGTGAGCTAGTGAAGGGTAGAATGAGGAATGACAAGTTAACTCCTGAGTCCACTTGTCAAAGGCTGAATCCTAAAATACATCATCTTGTGCAGTAGATGTTTGACATTTAATAGCATCAGTTCAACAGCTTTCCTCTCTGATGTTATCTAAACTCTGTGCACATTGAATAAAGCATCAAAAGATATTTTTAACACAAATGCTGGCCAACTTTGTGATTGCAAGTGTTATCGAACAACAATTTTACATTTCTGGATAACAATTCCAAAGAAATAGGAATTTATATCTTGAAAATCTGGAAGTTCTTTTAAAGAACTCTAATCACAGAAAAATAAATTTTCCTAACTGTCCATTCCCCAAGCCTAAATTTTAAATGGTACTTCAAAGCCATATAAAAAAAAAAAAATCCCTATATCCTATAATGAGTTAAGACAGTTCAATAAGACCTAGAAACCAAGTCCCAAGACTAATAAAAACAACTTTCTCAAAACTGTAATATAATAACCAGTAGAGACTATCATGTTTGAGCTTGGTCTACTGACAAGAACCAGAACAAATGATAGGATCTATAAATATGGCTGTATGAAAAATAAATTCACCTTTATAAAGAACATTTTAAACACAACTAAAACACAAAAACAACACATTCCAAAAAACATGACTAAAGAAGATAATATCCTAGGCATTTATACAGAAATACAAAAACTGAGTCTTGTAGTATAAGTCAGCATGTTTGACCAAAAAATACTTATTTTGCTTTCCTTTCTGGAAGATCTTTTTGCTGGATAGAGTATTTTAGGCTAATAGCTGCTGGTTTGGTCATTTTGTTTCCCCCCTGCCCCCAACACATTAAAAGATTTCATTATACTATCTCCTGGCTTGCACTGCTTCTGACAAGACATTCTCATCTTTGTCTCCTATTTTTTTTTTTGATCAAACTAATTATATTATGGTATTGATATGATGCACAATGTAAGACAGAGGTAGATCTGCATATTGCCACTTAGTTGCAAGTTCCAATTAGAACTGGTTCTCTTTGAAACATCAGTTTTACATAAACACTTAACCAAATGTCCCCTATTTTTAATGTGTCTTTTTTCCTCTGGTACTTTTTAATTTTTTTTTGCCTTCATACTGGTTTTCAGGAATTTGATTATGATATGTTTTAATGTGGTTTGCCTTTATCATGCATGAGGTATGCTGACCTTAGTACATCTGTGGGTTTACAGTTTTTATCAAATTTGAAAAAAGTCTGGCCACATTTCTTCAAATATATATATATATATATATATATATATATATTTACTCCATCCTTCTCTTATTTTGGGATTCTAATTATACTTACATAAGAATGATATTGTCTCACAGGTCACTAAGGCTCTGCTAATTTTATTCAGTCTTTTCCCTCTGTGCTTAAGTTTGGATAATTTCTATTGTCATGCCTTCAAGTTCAAGTTTTTTTTAATGTAGAGTCTATTCTTGCATTTAGCTGATCTAGTGAGATTTTCTTTTCAGATAGTGTATTCTTCAGCTTTAGAAGTTCCATCTGGTTCCTTCTTTAGATCCATTTTTCTATGTTTATGTTTTCCTTTACATCTTTTTTTTCTCTGTGTAAATAATTGTCTTTTTATTTATTTATTTTTACTGGAGTATAATTGCTTTACAATGTTGTGTTAGTTTCTGCAGTACAGTGAACTGAATCAGCTATAAGTATACAGATATCCCCTCCCTCTTAGACCTCCCTCCCCCAGCATCCCACCCATCTAGGTCTTCACAGAGCACCGAGCTGAGCTCCCTATGCTATACAGCAGGTTCCCACTAGCTATCTATTTTACACATGGTAGTGTATTTATGTCAAACCTAATCTCCCAATTCATCCCACCCTCCCTTTCCCCCACTGTGTCCACACGTCCGTTCTCTCTGTGTCTATTCCTGCCCTGCAAATAGGTTATCTGTACCATTTTTCTCGATTCCACATATATGCGTTAATATACGATATTTGTTTTTCTCTTTCTGATTTACTTCACTCTGTATGACAGACTCTAGGTCCATCCACATGTCTACAAATGACCCAATTTTTTTTTTTTTTTGCGGTACATGGGCCTCTCACTGTTGTGGCCTCTCCCGTTGCGGAGCACAGGCTCTGGACGCGCAGGCTCAGCAGCCATGGCTTACGGGCCCAGCCGCTCCGCGGCATGTGGGATCCTCCCAGACTGGAGCACGAACCCGTGACCCCTGCATCGACAGGCAGACTCTCAACCACTGCGCCACCAGGGAAGCCCCAATTTCTTTTTATGGCTGAGTAATATTCCATTATATATATGTACCACGTCTTCTTTATTCATTCATCTGTCGATGGACATTTAGGTTGTTTCCATGTCCTGGTTATTGTAAACAGTGCTGCAATGAACATTGGGGTACATGTGTCTTTTTGAATTATGGTTTTCTCAGGGTACATGCCCAGTAATGGGATTGCTGGGTCATATGGTAGTTCTGTTTTTAGTTTTTTAAGGATCCTCCATACTGTTCTCCACAGTGGCTGTATCAATTTACATTCCCACCAACAGTGCAAGAGATTTCCCTTTTCTCTGCACTCTCTCCAGCCTTTATTGTTTGTATATTTTCTGATGATGGCCATTCTGACCGCTGTGAGGTGATACCTCATTGTAGTTTTGATTTGCATTTCTCTAATAATTGGTGCTGTTGAGCATCTTTTCATGTGCCTCTTGGCCATCTGTATATCTTCTTTGCTGAAATGTCTAGTTAGGTCTTCTGCCCATTTTTTGATTGGGTTGTTTGTTTTTTTGATATTGAGTTGCATGAACTGTTTGTACATTTTGGAGATTAATCCTTTGTCCATTGGTTCATTTGCAAATACTTTCTCCCATTCTGTGAGTTGTCTTTTGGTCTTGTTTATGGTTTCCTTTGCTATGCAAAAGATTTTAAGTTTAATTAGGTCCAATTCACTTATTTTTGTTTTTATTTTCATTACTCTAGGAGGGGATCATAAAAGATCTTGCTGTGATTTATGTCAAAGAGTGTTATCTTTTACAATATTTATAATATTTAAAAATTACTGTGTATATTCTTTGCTAATTCCATTATCTTTCTCATTTCTGGGTCTGTTCTTATCAACTGATTTGCAGCTTTCTCACTTTGCTAGTAACTTTTACTGTATGCTAGACATCATTCAGTGCCAGGATTGTGTCTTCCTTTAAAGGGTGTTGACGTTTGTTTTGGGATCTTGTGCCTATTTGACCCCAGGTAACTAAATGACTTGTGAAGAGGTCTGTTTTTAAGCTTAGTAACCTAAAAATGGAGCAGCCTTTACCTGAGGGCTGGTTTAGCCTTAATACTCTGGAATTACCTTTCTGGAGTCTTTACAAATGCTCTGTGTTAATGAAGTCTGTCTAACTTGGCTAGATAAAGTTTGAACCCACTCCAGCAGTGCCTAAACTCTGGGAATTGTTCAACTCATAGCACACACTGGGAGTATTTCTACCTGGAGTTTCGACCTGCAAATATGCAGGTTCGGATTGAGCTGAAGATGGAAGGGAACTCCTTTGAAGATTTCTGAAGCCCTTGCTCTGCACATCTCCCCCTCTGCTCTGTACTCTATCCTGCAATGTTTAGCTACCACAGATTCCCCTATCTCTATAGGGGAAATCAATATAGCAAAACCTCTTCAATATAGCAAAACCACCACATTCTGCTTGGGTTCCCTCATTCCCTGTGCCAGGGACTGATAAAAAGCCAAGGTGATCTTAACCCTTATGTCACTTGTTTCCCTTCTCTCCATGATCACAATCCTGGGATACCTATTGTCCTAAAGTCTGAAAATAGTTCATCTCACATGTTTTGTCCAGTTTTCTAGTTGTTTAAAGTGAGAGGGCATGTTCCATACCAGTTATTTCTTCATGGACAGAGATGGGAGTCCAGAACGTTTTATTCAGTCATTGCATCCATAAATCACCCTCATCTTAGTTTACAGAGAAACAGCATTTTTTTCCCCATACCTTCAGATAAGAAACTGCTGCACAGTGATGGAATTTTAGCCAGAAAGAGGCAAACAATTATTAAGAAAATCTGCAGATGCACAGACTGTATCACAAGAATAATGAAGAATGAAATATTAGCTTAACTAGCTTGTTTCCTCCGAAGCCAACAGTTTAGTAAAAAGTGTCAAGGCACACTACTCCCTGAGAAAGACAAAGCCTCCAAGCTTTCAATTTCATCTCTATATAGTATTAGGCAATCACCTATAGGAATGTGAGAAACAGCCCTGTTTCAAGTCTGCTTAAAAAAAAAAAAAAAGCCATCTTTACCCTTGAAAAGAGCCTGCAATCCTTTCCAGAACAAGGCAAGTTATTAATTACATTTAATTGATAATACTAATATGGTATCGACCTATCTCTCCAGGCCCACTCTCTCATGCTTTCTCCTTAAGAACTGAAGGTTAAGGCTGAGCTGGACTGAAGTTGTACCCTAGCCCATCCTATTTCTCTGAAACTATCGTTTCCACCTCTTTGAAGATCTTAGTGTCTCAACCCCTCATTTTTTTCCTACTCTAATCCTACCTAGGATTCCAGAGCCACTTAAATATACTTTTTCTTAAAAAATAAAAAATGATTATCTTGATCCCATTTATCTAGAAGGGATCTTCTCATTCTTTTGTATTTTTTCACACCATATTGCATTTATTTGTTCATAAGCTTACATTCTAGTATATGGGAGGTGTCTTGAACTGAATGAAATACATTTTTGAAGAAAATAATATATACTTTAAAATCCACCTTTTATTAAATAGGCACACATTCCCTTTATCGTGATTCTCTTTAACAAACAAAAAAAATCACCTTATAATGTAAGTTTGAATAGTCCCTTTCTTTCTGCAAAACCTGCGGGGGTGGTGAGAGAAGAGTGGTTTGCTTTGGCAACATTCAGATTAAACCATCTCTGCAAATTAAATCATCAGAAAGTTACAAAAGCAGTCAAGCTGATATTGTGGGCAATCAGCTACTGTTTAATTTGCAATTAAATGCACAATTTAGAAACCACTTTAAGATAATTCACCCTGGAGGGTATTGTTAACATATCAGCTGCTATAAAACACAATTCAAGGAGGGAAAAAAAATCACATGCAATAAGTTGATATGAAATAAGAATCTTCAACTTAGGGTATTAATCACCCAAATTGAGAAAAGTAGTCTGTCCCATAATTGTGAAACATATCGATAAAATGTTTATTCCCCAGTGTCGACTTCTTTATGTCTGGAATTTGCAGTTAAAACTGGATGTCATCAGGCTTGGGAGCCATCAAGTGCTTCATGCTTTACTATAGGTCAACTAAACAATCTTAAAAAAATTAAAACAAACAAACAACAACAACAAAAAGCTAGGCTGTTCTGTTTCTGATTAACACAGCTGAGTTATTCATACTGTGTTTATTACAACTAACAGCCTTTCCATAAAAGCTTAATAATAGGTGTCTTTGACAAACGAGCACAAAGCTACAGAATGTGAGATGGTGCACACAGTAACTTATTTATCAGAAAGAGATATACAGAGAATGTGGGCCAAGTGCAGAAATAGTTTTTAAATTTTATGAAAAGGATGCTGTAATCTACTGAATACTTCAGTCACAGTGGATATATAACCTACTGTCCAGAAAAGTGCCTTCTGACCTCAGCAGGGTCCAGGACATTCACTGACTAACAATGGGTATTCAAAAACATGATTTCTTTCTTTCTTTTTTTTTTTCTACACCAAGAAAAGCACAGAATCTAAGTCCCAATAACAGCATCAAATATCATGGCAGAAAGCCTTAAGTGTAATCAAGAAAGCTTTATTTTCCAAAATAATAATTTTTAAAGTATACAAAGAATACACATTAAAGTGACACCATCTGGAGCACCTTCTGCTTAGAGCTTTTCAGAGCAAAAATGCTCTGGGTGTGGAAAATATTATTGCAATATTTTTCTGTCTAAAGACACTCATGCTATGTATATAGAGAAAATTACCATGAAGATTAAAATATATATCTAGTGATTATATTCAGTGGATGGTTATCAAGTTATGAACTAGTTCATGGGGACTAAGAATGATTCTCTTGCGTTTAAGAAACATTAATATATTTTAACATTTTAATCAAGGGTAGACAAGGGCAGAGAAAATATGTGAAATTAATTCATTAAGTTTATTTATGATTTGCAGCTCTGGTTCAAGCTGTTACTAGCAAAAAATTAAAGGTTAAAACTTATAGCTAGTTGGTTTCTCCTTCTTTCAATTATTCTCACTATCTTTATATGCCACCAACATGAATAATTAGAAGTTATTTCTTAAAGCCACAATTTTGTCTGTCATTGACAAGTCTACCGCAATCGACTGTACTTTACAGTCAGTATTTCCCAAGGGGCTAACAGATCAAAAGACCGATGAAAAATAGGGCAATGCAATGAACTTCTCTTATTTTTATATGATATTAAAACAGATCTTAAACCATTACATCTATAATTAACTGGCTTCGTTTGAGTACTGGGAGAGAAGTACAGTACATATTCCCTATTTTGGTAAAAGTGATAAAACCATTCATAAAGTCACCCAGGCCAAAAGCTCAGGAGTCATCCTTATTTCCTACTTCACAAAACAACTGAAAACCAGCAGATTGACTGAAAACCAACAGATTGGTCTCTCTCTCAACATCCCACCACCAAATCTAGAAAGCTACCAACATCCAAAACCATCCATCAATTCCTCTTTTCTTCCTGTTAGAATTGAGGGACCTGTCCTGTTGTCCTCTCTCTTATACCTTCACTCTTCTTTTTTTTTTTTTTTTTTTTTAATCTCTGCTCCATCAAAATGTTTTAGATGGCACAAGTTCAAGCCATCTAAAACAAAATTGCACATACATTCCCTTTCTGGATCAAATCCCTTTTACCTCATTAATCCTATTAACTTCCAGACATCCTAGACCAACTGGTTATCTAATCTGATCCCGTTCCCAGCCTGACTCTAATCCATTTTCTGCTTTATCACTTCTGTTCTCCATAGAGTCCCCAGATGGACTCCCCATCACTTACCAATGGAGTATCTGTCCTCATCAGATAGCACCTGACACTTTTGACTATTCCTTCCTTCTTGAAACACCCTCTTCCCGGGCTTGGTGCCACATTCTCTCTTGGTCTCCTGCTTCACTCTCTGGATAAAGTAGCTTTACACCCCACGATAGCTATTCCTCTCTGACAACCATCCCCACCTCCAATTGACCTGTATTCACCAAGGCTCCCACACGTTACTTCTTCCCTTCTCACTCTGTAGACTCTCCCTAGGTGATTTCACTTTCTTTCTTCTATATGCAGGTAACTCCAAAATCTATATCCCCACCCCATTAACCAATCAGGACTGTCAGATCCATAAATATAACTCCCTCCGAGCAACTTCTCCTTAGCTGTTTATAAGCATTTCACGTTCAACATGTCGAAAATCAAACTCATTATCTCCCCAGCTCTCTCCCAGACCTGCTCTTTTTCCATTTTTCCCTATCTCAAGTCCCTTTATTTACATATGTATATACATATCCACATATATGTACACACACGTGTGAATGTCTGTGTATAAATATATAGACATATGGGTCCCTGTTCAGCACCACACAAGGTGCTCTGGACACCTGCAGGCTCTTTGTTACATCAAAGATTACAACCTAGTGCACTAACCATCTCCCAGGTTGATTCTTTATTCACACTTCTAACCTCTCTTCTTTCTGCTTCATCTTTAATTATGTAAGCATTGTATGGATACATTTTTCTAATAAAATAACTTTTTAAGTTTTCTAATAAAAAATTTATTTTCTAATATATTGTTGAAATTTTCATTTCTAGTGACTTATATTATTTATCCAGGCTTCTAGTACATTTGATGACAATTCTTGAGAGTGATCTACACAAAAGTATTGGTAAATTAATACTTAACACTTGTTTTAAAAAGAAGAAATATTTAGGTTGTTAAGTTAAAAAATGACTTTACCTTGATGTCAAAATGGATTACTGTCCTCAATACCATATAGGCACTGGAAGGCTAAGTGCTTAAAATAGTGGCTAGTATATGGTAAGTTCTATACATTGGCATCATTGTATTATCGTTATCTGATTATTGATTTGAAGAAAACAGGGAAAGCAAATGAAACCAAGATATAAGCATGTGATAAACATAGTTGTTTTCAAATGGTGCCTTTGTATGGCAGCTATTCAAAGAGATCCAAGGAAAATACCTTAGTTTTATATTTGTCCCTGTATTTCTCCTACACTCCTCCTGACACATTCTCTGTTCTTTCCTTTCATAAAAATGCTTTCAGCATAACTAGTTGATAACACATGTAGATTAAAAACTTTAAATTATTATCAAAAACAAAATTACACAGCTTTGACCATTATTTTGGAATTCTATTAGTTTTTAACTATTCCATGAACTCAGAGTGTATCTGAATTCACCTCCCGATTCCTGCT
>NW_006774670.1:2193601-2229434 GCF_000442215.2 Lipotes vexillifer
TTCCTGCTGCCCGGGGAAAGGTCAAGGTGTCACAAAGTAACAAAACATTTAGTCTTCTGGCTTCCTTATCTAGCATTCATGAGGGAGTGCACTGCATGCAGTAAGCACTAAAGAAAAATTAAAATTGAATATCACTAAGCCACATTTGGTACATTTTAATTAAAATCTAGGTACAACTGGTCAAATACTTTATAGACTAAAAATGATAGAAAAATACCTTGGCTATAGTAACCTGATTTAGAAAAAATTATGTATACATATAATAAATACAATAAATTCCACTAGCAAGTTTCTGCTTGCTTATTTAAGAACATAAGCTCTGTGAGCTCAGACACGCAATGTGTATCGCTGACCATTTTTTCCTGCCATGTAGATAACAGGCGGCAGGCATTCCATAAACATTAATAGATGACTATAAAAAGTACACTTGTGCTAGTTCTTTAATGCAATAATACTATCCACTGTCTCATTATCATTTCTGAACATGTACGTAACAGGATTCTGAGAGAACAGTATAACTATCATCTGGTACTGAAAATCAGAATCTAAAGCATCATTGACCATTGTAAGTCCAGAAATAAATAAATAAAAACATAAAATCCTAATTATGTTTGTAAGTTAAAAAACACACTCTGACCTAAGTATCTAATCAGCAATATGTTTGCTGTCTAAAGCTGTTGATATTCTCCTATGAAGTTCAAGAAAAGACAGGTTCAATAACTACTCAAAGTCATTATCCTTGTCACCAGCATGGAAATTCACCAGAGGGAAGGCTGATTTAGCTATATTTTTATATTATCATTACACATATTTTTACAAATGATCCTGTACTCTTGTGGAACTAAACATTCTGAATTAATGTAATTAAGGGATTTGAAAGCAAATAATGAAACATCAAGAGAAAACAATTTGTTCTTCCTAATTGTTGTGATATGACTCTAGCTGCTCCTTCTCAGGCTCTTTTGCTAGATCATTCCTCCTCTACAATTGGAGGCCCTGGGGCTACATCCTTGTCTCTTTTCTATCTACAGTCCTTCTCTAGGTGAATTTGTCCAGTTCCTTGGCTAAATAAATAAGCCCAAATGCTGATGACTCAAATCTTTATCTCCAGCTGCAACCTCTCCACTTAATTCCAGGCTTGTATATCCAAATGCCCACTCACCAGCTCCACTCTGCTTTCAAATAGACATCTCAAAATTATTATTTCCAAAACCAAATTCTTGATCTACCACCCTAAACTTGCTAGTGTCCTACCTCTACTCTCCATGTACTTTTTACCTCAAAAAAACAGCACCATTCATCATTTATGTGAATGCTCAGGCCAAAAACTTTGGGGTCATCCTTGACTCTCAGAGTCATTGAATCCATCAACAGACCTGCTCACCTCCACCCTCACAGTAGATCCTACACTCAACACTATGTCATTAGGAAGTCACGTTTTGCCTGGCCTCTGCAGCATCATCCTACCTGGATGCTCAGTTTCACTCCTGTCCTCCAAAAGCTATTCATCTGAATCATAGTAGTCATTTAAAAACATAAGTCAGATGATTCCACTTCCTGGCTCTCAAATCAAGCAATAAAATTCAAATCATTTTTACATATCATGGCCTGTAAGGCCCTATATGTTTTGGCCCAGGGATATCTCCACAATCATTCCTTCCCACTGTCACTCAATCAAATTTCCCCAGCCACAGCAGCTTCCTTGAAGACCCTGAACATTCCAAGTACAACACAGCCTTGGGGTCTTCAAAATACCCTTGACTTTGTGCCTGGTACATTCTATTCAGACTGCTGTATGGTTTGTTTCTTCACTTTATACAAATCTCTGATCAAAGATACCTTCTCTTACCACCCTACTGAGAACAGAATACTGCTCCATCAGGCGCACTCTCTTCACCTTATTTTTTGTCAAGCATTTAAAATTAAGGGACACAATACTATGCCATTTTTTTTTGTCTGCTTATATTGTGTTTCCCTCACTAGTGTAGATGCTTCATAAGGGCAGAGACCATATCTGTTTTATTCATCACTGTATCCCCAATACCTATAACAGTTCCTGATATACAGTAGAAGCTTAATATTTATTGAAAAACTGAATAAATTCAAGAAATCAGGTTTTAGCTATGCATGATTCAGGGTATTATTTATAGCCATCATGTAACTACACTGAAAACATATTTACAACTGGCAAAGTGCTTCCAAATACTTATATGTGAATGTTGCAAAGGGATCAAGGTCTGTAGAAAACTCTAGTAACTGATCACACTGAGTTTCTCCTAATGAATATAAAAATATGCAAGCTTCATTGGTGTACTCTTTCTACTAAAGAGAACATACACACACACACACACACACACGCAGGATTCGGAAAATTCCCAACAGGCTACAAAATAATAGGTTCTCCTCCAAGAGGACAACCAGTATACTCAGCTCCCTAGAGCTGTAGAGATAAAGAGTAAAAAGCAAACATGCACTTACCTCCCTTTTTCTACCAAGAGCAGGACATCCAATTTTTCTCCATTTTGAAGTACTGTGCTAATTGCTGAAGGGAAAGAAGAAAAGCATGAACATATTTTTTTAAAAAAGAGATATGGGAACATATGTATATGTATAACTGATTCACTTTGGTATAAAGCAGAAACGAACACACCATGGTAAAGCAATTATACTGCAATAAAGATGTTAAAAAAAAAAACATTACACAAAATACCCTTAAAGGGGCTTCCCTGGTGGCGCAGTGGTTGAGAGTCCGCCTGCCGATGCAAGGGACACGGGGTCGTGCCCCGGTCCGGGAAGATCCCACATGCCGTGGAGCGGCTGGGCCCGTGAGCCATGGCCGCTGAGCCTGCGCGTCCGGAGCCTGTGCTCCGTAACGGGAGAGGCCACAGCAGTGAGAGGCCCGCGTAACGCAAAAAAAAAAAAAAAATACACTTAAAGACTACTGAGTCAGTCATTTGATGTTTGGGAGTGAGCCATCATGATTTTATGTGAAATCTACTTCCACGTACAATAAAGAATTGTGTGCAGAATATAAAGTGAGAGAGAGAAAAAAAAAAACACACTTACTTAGTTCTTGCAGTCTTCTTAAGTGCATTCTATCCTCCTGACCTTCTTGCATTTGAAGGCAAAAACGCAAACTAGATTTGTCCATAGCAAACCAGCCTTTTCTCCACTGATCCAGGGCATGGCAGTCTTTGTAGTACAGTTGACCAATCAAATCATAGTCAGCTTCTGTTAAGTTTTCAGCAACAAAGGGAACAAAATGCTGTTAAAACAAATACAAAAAAGTAATAAAGACAGTGGAAATAGGAAATCCCTTACATAGCTACAGATATGAGGGAAAGTGGAAAAATTTGTTTTTCTATTTTTAAGATTTAGAAGGAGTCCAGATTGCAAAACAATTATTTAAACCTGTTATCAGTCTTAAAACTGAAGAGCTATAATGCAATTTCAAATGGCAGCATCTTAAGCCATTTTTCTTATATATAGATTTGAAATAGGAAGACATTCTCTTTGTTGATTTGTGGCATTTTTCAAAATGTCAGCCTTCAATGTTTGTCTTCATTTGTTCTTTTACTGAATCTGTTCTTTTCCCCTTTGTGTATACCATGAATAAGATATCTACCTATAAAAAGACATACATAAAAATGACTTTACAACATTGAAAAGATCTCCATCATCAAAGCACGGCCTTAATTTGAAGAATGACTTGTCCAAGATCCTACATTAATTTTGTCTCTGCTTAAGGCTCTAGGAAGGTAGTTCTTAACCTCTTTTGACTACAACATATGAAAACCTAATGAAGTATGGACATTCTTCCCAGAATCCTGTATAAAATTTTCATGGACCTCTGAAGGTTAAGAATCTTCTCTGGATTTAGGTAATAAAACAATATTTAAATACCTTGGCTATTGCTTCTGTCCATTTTCTTTGAGCTTGAGATGTTTCAGCTCCAAATAAAAATGCACGTTCTGAGGGTAAATAGATCTCAAAGGTAAAGATGGGCCTACAGCACACAAGAATAAAAAGATACCACTGGTTATGTTTGGCTTTTATGAGAAAAATAACACAAAGGTCCAGTTTTTAATTAAATTCCTTTTGAAAACGGAATAATGGTGTGAAATCTATCTACCCCCTACGTACCATATTTTTCTGTTGATGGTTTATATTTTATGCAAATTAGTTAAATGGAACACACTGGATCAGACAAAAGGAATATTATTCTGCCTAATCACTCTACAGCATGACTTTGTCGATGCCCTGATGTGACAAAGGCTGTCTTCTGTCTCCTGTTCCCTCTCAGACCACTCCTTGATTTATTCTGACTCCCTATTCAACGCAAACACTGTCCAAACAGTTCTCTAATTAGTTCTCTTCTTGTCTTACTTCACAAATTTTCCTTCCATCATCTTGTCTTATGCCAAAATTTCATCTCCTTACCATAGATAAAATTAGGGTAACATCCCAA
Source organism: Lipotes vexillifer (assembly GCF_000442215.2). Taxonomy (NCBI): domain Eukaryota; kingdom Metazoa; phylum Chordata; class Mammalia; order Artiodactyla; family Lipotidae; genus Lipotes; species Lipotes vexillifer. Next base: position 2,198,070 of record NW_006774670.1, read on the forward strand.
GCCCTGAATTTTTCCTTCTGTTCCTCATCCACAGCTCCAAGTATTTCTTGGAACATGCTAAGTATATATTTTGCCATTACTCAAAATACCTTATACCAAACTCATCTTCCTTTTTCCTCTTTCTCACCCCCAACCTACTGTATCTCCTTCATATTCCAATTTAGAGGCATCACCATCTACCTCAGCAACAATGTCAAAACTTTGGAGTCTAATTTATTCTTCCCCTTGACATCAGCTCTTCATCCATTCAGTCAGACATTTAATGTTATCAGTTCAATCTTAAGAGTCTCTCAACCCACTATTTTCCTTTTTAATTATTTCTTCCTCTAGCTAAACTTTCAGTAATTACAGTCTCTCTCCCTCCAACCTCTTCTTTATCACTTCAGTCAGCTCTCTTCCTAAAATACAAATCTGTATGATTTTTCAGTGGCTACATTACTGATTTAAAATGCAGTAATATGCTATTGAAGGCAATTAAGAATCTGGCAATTATTTTTTTAACCACATCTCATTATAGATGCTTTCTCCTGCATATCTACTTGTATCAGTAACATTCCATCAAGAATGTTTTATTTTTGAATATGATTATATGCTAATGTAAAATTATTTAAGCAACTTAATAAATAGGATGCACTTAATATTCCATGGTAAGCCATGTTAAGCTGATCATTCATTTAGAGTAAAAGCACTATTAAGATTAAAACAAAAAACAGATCAACTAATAACCAGTTTTGTTCACATAAAATAATCAAATCAGATTTACTAGAAAACAACAGTCATTTCAACTAGTATATATTGGTCATTATGTGATAACAGTAATATGTTTCATGCAATTTTATATAAATAACATAGCTTTACAAATCTCTTCCTTTTCTCACATAAACTTTTTATTAAAATACTATGATCCTATAAAACTGTTTTTTGCAGATTTTAGTATTCATAATTTTTTATTAATTACATGACAAAATGTGATAAGAAACTTTCACACCAAAGATCTTAGAGGGTCAATTTCCAAAAGTCCTCACAGAATCCTATTAAACTATTCTGTAAGTCAAACATATTAAATAAAAAATGCTTCCTCTTTGAATTAAAACTTTTTTGAGACCATAAAAATGCCAAAGTAGACCTTTAAGGAATTTAGTATTTCAATATGCTATTAAATATGCTTAATAGTTTATTTTATTATGAACAAACCACTGAATTTTTTGTCATCTCTTTTAACCATGATACATTTAATGAAAGCATAAATTTTGTCATTAGTCCACTATTTTAAATAATGAATAAGTCATAAAAATTATGGGACCACATGTTCAAGAATGGAATGACATAAACTTACTTAAAATTAGATGCAAACATGTCAGCCTTTCATATTACCTAATATAATATTTTAAATTTTCCACTTTTTAGTGAATTCCCTAAGGAACTTTCAGAAGCTGAAAAATGAGTAGGCTTCAAGAAACCATTAAACTCTTCTAAAAGAAACAACTGAAGTGAAATGATAATAAAATCCTTATTACCTGGTATGATACATACCAGAAAATACTTTCGACTCCTAACCATTTAATGATAGACCTACCCAGTATTTAAACAGAAGTCTTCTTTGTGTACAGCCAGGCAGATAACTTCATTGATATTAATGGTGCCATTAGGCGTGGTAGACTTATCATTTTCATAGTAACTCAAGAAGCCTCCTTCCAGAACACACCACTTTTTATTTGTCTCTAGGAATTGAAAACAAAACACAAAATAAATTGAGCTATACCATAAATCAAATTTTAAAATATGTGGTTTTAAATAATGACTGGATTCAAATAAATAAATGTATTAATTTTCTATTTTGTGTAAAGAGCATGATATTGCTGCATGGGATAAAAAGTTGTCACACTCCCTGCTCTCAAAAAAATTTACAATCTAGTAGCCAGGGACATACAAGACAAAAACAACTATGACACTGATGACCAGAGAAACAAGCAGATCCATAAAGAGACCGCTGCAAAACAACTCTGAAACGGCAAAGACTAATGTCTGCACAGAGTATTAGGAGGGAAAAATGTAGGGTTAAAAAGTAAGACTGTGGGTGATGTGAGGTAGGTGAGCAAAGAAAGAAGGGGTCAGACCCTACAATGCCCTTAATGCCCTGTTTAGAGGATTTGAAATTCATCTTGTTAAGAATTCAGCACACTATGGCCTGCAGTCAAAATCCAGATCAACACCTGCTTTTGTAAATAAAGTTTTATTGAAAAAGAGCCACACCTATTCATTTATGGATTTTCTGGGGCTGCTTTCGTGCTACAAGGGCAGAGATGACTTGTGGCAGAGACCATCTGGCCTGCAAAGCTTGAAATATTTACTATCTGGCCCTTTTCAGAAAAGTTTGTTGAGCTTTGATTTTACAGTTGATGGTGAGCCACTGAAATGGTTTCAGCAGAAGAAAATTCCATATTTAAATTTTTCACACTTCATTTCTGTGGAAAAAGGATGTGAGAAGGTGAGGCCGGAGGCAGGAAACCAGTTAGGACACTGTCAAAAGAAGTCTAAGTGAAAGATGAAGATCATCCAAAGCAGGACAGTGGTACTAAGGATAATGGGTGGGGGAGGGGGGAGACGGAATGATGGGAAAGGATGGGGGACAATAGAGAGAGATAGGAGACAGAGGGAGGAAAGGGAGAGAGAAATGCATACATGCACCTGTGTGTTTTAAAGGGATACAACATGTATTGATGGGATGAAGGGAGTAAGGGAGAATTTATTAATGGTTGTATCATTTTTAGCTTTGATTACAAGGTGGGCAGAAATGTTTACTTTTTTCTACAAGAAAATAAAATAGAAACAGTTTTAGTGCATGTAACCTGAGTTTCCTTTGATATATACTAAATGAGAGCTATCCCCTGGAAATCCAAGTAGGAACACCTATTAGGCAGATCACCCTATGAATTTGCACCTTCAGGGCAAGGAAAGGCCTCAATGACCAGAAAGTCTTTAGCATACAGCTAGTGGTTGAAAATACACAGTAACCAAGGATAAAATCTTAGGGAACTTAGGGAACAATGGATATAGAAGGATCCACGAAAGCAATGAAGCAAATGAGAAGAGACGGTGTATAAAACAGGAAAGCGGTGAGCATTTATGAAAGGAATGATTACCAACATTAAATATAGAAAGAGATCCAATAAAACAAGGGCAGAAAATAGCAGTTGGTCTTCAGAATAAGGAGGTAACTGCCTATACTTTAGTGAGAGTTCTGTCTGTCTCATCATCATCCTGAGGTGGACCCTTCAAAGGTTAGACCCATTCTTGGAGGGAAGCTACCCTCAAACTGGAGTGGTAAGAAAAAAACTTCAAACAAAAATACAGCTTTTGAAATAGTCATTTATGACTGAAAAGGATGTTTCTAAAGCAGCAAAAAATGCTTTCTGAGCTACAATCATTCCATAATTCTGAGAAAGAACTGTGGGAGGAAAGTCATAGAAAGGGGAAACTGCCAAAAACCTACCTGGCCAAAGAAAGAGATTACACGTGAAGTTAGGACTTAGGAAATGAGACTGAAGGCTCATGGCAGAGGCCAGGCCCCGGGAGTCTTACATGACAGGTGTTCAGGAGTTTGTACCTGTAGACAAGTGGGAGCTATTGGAAGGTCTTAAACAAAAAGTGCCAAATGCATCATGCATAAAATAAATGTAAATGCAGAATCTAATTATGTTAATTCTAATGGGAAACAAATGACAGATCTCTTTTAAAAGGTGAGTACAGGGTCACTGTAAGTTAGAAATACGGGCTTGAGGAGATTTAATCCTGTAGCATCATCACCATAACCCTTGATAAGCTTCATTTTTATAAGTGAAAACAGGCCAGAGGTCAAACCAAGTAGGCACAGATATTACCTTTGAGGATTTATAATAACAAAGCTGTGATAGTAAATCCTGACATTTCTATTCATCTGGGAAGCAACCAAAAGCTTCAACAAAATTACGTTGGATGGCATTGGTCTGCTTGGGCTAATTCAGACAGGCCATCCTCTCTGCTACATAAGTCTTACTTTTTAATCAGTTACCAGAAGATGTCCACCAGATGGTGCACAGAATGGGCAACTCTGAGGACACAAGGTATTTACTAGACACAAGGTTGTGTGTATGGTGGTTGTACTGGCTGGAGGGGTTGTTCTCTGTTTCTATTCAACCTTGACGTTTAGATCAGGGAAGAAAAACACTACTGGAATTTACTCACACACAACTAAAGAACTCCAGAGGTGACCTACTGAAATACTCCTACGAAGTGATGTAGATACTATAACAGAGCTGGGCAGCTTGGTTGTCAGCTACCAAGTAGGATATACCTAAACGCAAAGGCTCACTGGAAACCAGAAGCAGCTGTGTACATGGATCGCCTCTCTGCTACTCTTCCTCCTCCCCTTATCATCACATGCATGTGGCATGCACTGTTCTACACATCTTATGCACATTAACTCACTGAATCCTCAGATCAACCCAGTTAGGTCAGTTGTATTACTACATACCCCTTTCCTTATACCCTGCCCACAGGTACAAGCTGGTTGACTGACCTTCCCAACATCACACAACTACTTAGCATCAGAGCTGGGGGTAACACCCAGGCAGTCAACTAGGGAAGTTACCCTTCTATCTACTTCACAAACTGCCTCTCTGTGCCTGTTACATGCTTGAAGCATGTATGTCCATTTTTTAAATGCATCAGGGTACAGCAGAGGTCAGACCTTCAAATAGATATGTGCACAATAAATGTATGATAGTTAAGACGAAACTATTATTTTTTGAAACCATGAAGTTGTTTCCTGATGAAGAATTTCCCCAACTGATGGCATTCAGTGTTCACAGAAGACAGGAATACACACTAGGAATCCTTTTGATTTAAAATAAATGTATTACAGCCTTGGAGAAACATTTTTAAACTATACGAGTTAGGTATTTATAGAATCTTGACAGAAAAGAAAAACAAAAAAAACCCACCAGAACTCTATGTTTCTTGGTAGTTCGACTTTTTCGTCTTCATTTTTAAAGTAGGCTTTTTCTGAACAAAATGTGTTTTGTTCAGAATATTAACTAATAACTATAAATGGAATATAACCTTTAAAAATTGTGAATCACTACATGGTACACCTGTAACTTACACAATGTTGTACAGAAACTATCCTTCAATAAAAATTATATTAAGTCAGCTGTGCTTTTACACTGGTAGTAATGTGATTAGAGAAATGCCTATTTATTCAACCAATATTTATCACATGACTATTATGTGTGGACAATGTTTTAGGCGCCGGAGATTTGATAATCCTGAATAAACCAGAAAACGCTGATGCCTCAATGAGCTTTCACTCCAGAGGGGGAGAGAAACAAATCAAAGGAGGGAGAATTTTCATGTGATGAGTGCTATGATAGAAATAAGCAGCACACTATGAAAGAGAAGAGCTGAGAAGAGTGGGTGCACTCTTTAGTGGGCTGCCAAAGAGGTCTCTCCAACCAGGTAGCACTGAACTGATCCCCCGAGAGATGAGAAGCAGTCAGGCTGGGGGAAGTGCGCTCCTTGCAGAGTGAACGGCAATCACAAAGGTCCAGAGGAGGCAGAAAAGAACATGGCATGTTGCAGGAACAGACAGGAAACGAGTGTGGCCAGGCATGCAGAATAGGAAGGAAGGATGTGAGATGAAAGGGGGAAGGCACGAGAAGGTCTTTAAGGTCTTAATAAGGAAGAGAGTTATACTCTGTAACGGAAAGCCATTAAATGTATTTGAATGATGGAAATACATGATCTGATTTACATTTTCAACAATCACTAAGCCTGTTTTGGGGAATGGTTTGGAGGGAAGCTAGGGCAGATATCGGCAAGTAAGCGGGGTTGGGGCATGGAATGGGGGTGGGCGTATTACAGCCCAGGCAGGACAGGATGGTGGCTGGAGCTAGGATGATGTTAGTGAAGATGGAGGGTAGACAACTGATTAATGGTCTATCCTGAGTTTGAAATGAGAGACATATTGGATGGAAGAAATGAAGACCATCAAAGAATACCTTGTCATTAGATTATTTTCCAATGAAATCATTTCTGCGTGCTGCATGGTCAAAGTATAAAAGTTCAGTTTCCCATTACTTTTTTTTTTTTTTTTTTTTTTTTTTTTTTTTGCGGTACGCGGGCCTCTCACCGTTGTGGCCTCTCCCGTTGCAGAGCACAGGCTCCAGACGAGCAGGCTCAGCGGCCATGGCTCACGGGCCCAGCCGCTCCACGGCACGTGGGATCTTCCCGGACCGGGGCACGAACCCACGTCCCCTGCATCGGCAGGCGGACTCTCAACCACTGCGCCACCAGGGAAGCCCATCAGTTTCCCATTACTTAAAACCAAATGCTCCAAAATGAGAAAATATCCCCAATTAAATTACATATATGGAGAATGCACTGGTTTCTGTTTTTTGAAATAAATTTTAACAACAAAAATCCATAGTTAACTTATAAAAGATAAAAAGGAAAGAATGGTTTAGGTACAAGTTTAAAACATCAATTCAGTCCTCAAGTGATTAAGAAAAACAATCTATTTCAATGAAATATTAAAACAAACTGGTAAGTCTATAAATATTATAACCAGAATTGCCAAAAAACAAATAAAAGCTTATTTCTAGCCTGCTGAGTACTTATGATATATTGAGAAGCTTTAGGAAGAAAAGTTTATATTTCAAATTCCCTATTTCATCTTTGTGTAAGTGGTTTGAAGGGTGGATCTAAGATATCCTACAATTTAGAAGAAACATTCTAGAAAGCTTGTACACTTATTAACAAGTACATTAATTGCCTTCTTATTCAATTATTTTAATAATGACTATCGTCAATTCACAGACTGTTCTGATACTTTTTCCCTCCTGATCACTCAACTTTCGACTTACTTAAGGGTTAAATACAGACAAGGAGCAATGGAAGATGAGAAAATCTCTGTAAAATTCGTTATTTATTATTGGTTAGATTGAGTAAAGGAAGACATTAAAAACCATTTGCTGAAAGAACCAAAAAAACACTTAAACTCAAAGAATAAAAATGCTCTGCCATCTAGTGTCACCCAGCCATCACACTCACCAAAGCCAAAGTTTTACAATAACAATTATAACACAAATCAGATGTAAAACTCCGCTTCATGTCAAGTTCCTCCACTGTTCATGTGAAATCAGCATAATATCAACTATCTTGCAGAGCTTTTATGAGGATTACAATGAACATAAAAAAGCGATGCCTTACACATAGTACATGCTCACTAAATGAGAGGTACTGTTTACAGGAAAATCTAATAAAGTATACTTAATCCCAGGACAATTCTGCTTAGGGTTACAATTTTTTTTTTTGAAATAAAGCCTTTAACTGAAATAATCACTTCAAGTGCGTGAGGATCAAGATTAACATTCTAAAGTGAGTTTTTCATCCTATTGTTCCTTTGATCGAGTAATATAGCTGGATTTTACCACCTAGGGAATAACTAACCAGACTCCCAAGCCTCTGAATATCCATCATCGACTGGCCTGTACAGCTTAATCTCTCTTAAATTCTCTTTGCTCCCGTGAGACAGAGATCATTATATTTTCATGCCTACATTTCTAAAATTAGTTCAAATGTATATAGCAAGAGCATGAGGCCTCTGTCTTACTCATTTTCGTACGCCTAATGCCCAGCACATGCCTGATTCAAGGAGCTGAATGGACAGATGGATAAATGATGATTCTGCTAAGATTAATGCCACAAACCTAGAATAGGTTGTTAAATCAAATTAATTCACATCATTTTTTTGAAACCATGCTTAAGCTTTATTTTACTTACACAGACACACACACACACTTATCATCAGAACAAGCTGAACTACTGATAGAACATGCTGATAGAATATGTACTGAAAACTTGTCAGTTCTTCCTATATGTTGACATTTATCTATATTATCTCCCCAGTTAGGGTTTCTGTCCCGAATGGAAGGGGCTAAGTTTCACATTTCTTTGGAATAACCCTTAAATCCTGAAAACAGAATTGGTTGGCCCTGAGGTAGATGTCACTGAATTCTGCTGAGAATTCACTCAGCATTCCAAACCAGTGGTAAATCTTTGCTGCAGTGCATGAAATAATATCTGTGCCTGGAAGCATTTATAAAACCTAAAAAAAAATATTTCTCTACCACAAGATCAAATCTAACATCTTAAGGGAAAAAAACAATCAAAATTTAAACCTAATTGTTTTGATAATGAAATAAAAGTTTTACCAGATAACAAATCTAAAAGGAGCAAGAAAAGATACCTTCAAGCAGTTTTTTTTCTGATGAGAGTTTAGAAGCTGCAGCAGGAGCCTGATACAAAAAGTCACAGAGGAACGTCGACTGGGAGGACTCTTGACTTAATCCACCTTCAGCATGTATGTCATGTTGAGGGAAATCTAGAAAAGTTACAGAAATAACACATCTGAAATCTGAAATGTAAACAATTTTCCCTTTGCTTATAAATATGTAGGTGAGTTTTGAGGTAGAAGAAAAATTACTTCAAATATACTGCAGAATAAATATACAGAGATATTTATTTTACTTTGCATACAATTTGCAAGTAAGCACTTCAGTTGTATTTATTATTCATGCATGAAAATCAGATTTAATTTTGGTGAAGATGATTATGTGGGATGAACTATTTTAATCTCCCATTTATAAAATTAAAGACACATAAAAGATTTATTTCCTAAACTTTCCCTTTAAATGAAATAAAACATGGGTCTTAATAAGCATCATCCATCTTTTTGGTAATTACATGTTCTTTTCATTCTGATGGTTTTTCTGATTTGAGAAACAAACAGATTCGTGCTTCAGTTCTCTTGGGGATATATAAGGAGAGATCAGGCTAGTGAAGGGATAGGGACTAACCTGAGAATTTGTTATGGTAGAGAAATTCCATTTGCAGACTCTGCCCCGCCTTCTTGGCCAGCAGATAGGGGGTGCTATGCTCAGGGTCACCTGTTGCACACATGACATCTGCTCCACTGAACAGCAAAGCCATGGTTTCCAGAACATCTGATTTCACCACAGCAGCACACAGAGCCTGGTCAATAAAAGAAAATTCAATTTTTAAATGAAGAAAATATGATTCTAGCTATTAAAATGTGTGAAAGTCTGCCAATTCATTTATGAGAGGAAGTCTGTATTCCTTTTTTTAAAAAATTTTTATTTATTTATTTATTTATTTTGGCTGCATTGGGTCTTCGTTGCTCCACGCGAGCTTTCTACTCTTCGTTGTGGTGCTCGGGCTTCTCAGTGCGGTGGCTTCTCTTGTCGCGGAGCACGGCCTCTAGGAGCGTGGGCTTCATTAGTTGTGGCACGTGGGCTCAAGCTGCTCCGTGCCATGTGGGATCTTCCAGGTGCAGGGCTCGAACCCGTGTCCCCTGCACTGGCAGGCAGATTCTTAACTACTGCGCCACCAGGGAAGCCCCCTGTATTCCTTTTTAACAAATAAATCTAATAATCATTATGCCCTGAATTAACCAACAGACAAAAAAGGCCTGCTCTACATGAATTTAAATTTCAACCGAAGATGTCCAAATCTCAATTCATTGTTTTGTTCCTGTGATGTTCCAAATCTTCAAATCCATCATATTTGCCATGGAAGATATTTTGTATGTTTACCTACTATGACAATGGCTGATGCTCAGAAAATTCAAAATATTTCAAATGTAGTAATGAAGTATCCACTAAATGTTTTGTTATGTCATTTGAATGTTGTATGCATATATGTCTGTATGTCTGTATTTTCCAGAGCAATCGGGATGTGAGGAATCTTTAAATTACTGTTATGCTTTGGGAATTTGAAAGATGCGTACAAATTCAGGATCTTTCCTTTTGGAAGGGGGTATAGGTAGGGAGGAGGAACAGCAAGCAAGACACAATAAGACATGATTGACGTGATATACATCATCATTGTACAAACAGTAAAACTCCTGGAACATGATGTTTTTTCCTTTGAAATAATAAGCTGCCTTCACAACTTTTCCCATCCCCTCTTCTTACTTCCTCACTTTACTGGCTTTCCATTTGCTTCTGAACTCTCTGATTTGGCACCCTGATTCCGTCTGACTTCTTAGCCTTGGGTTCACCACATTCCTCCTTCCTGACATGGTGCACCTGGACAGATGACTGGTTAATTTGCTCTCTGTAATGCAACTTCAGGACAGTCACTTGCTGATTATCCCAATGGGCAGCTCAGAGAAGAGTGTACAACCAAGAAGTCCGAGGACACATTTCACAGCTCCAGCCTAGAGGGTCTACTTCTAAAAGAGTACTTATCTTTTCTACCATGGTCTAGCTAACCTCTACAATTTCCTTCACATCAGAATCAAGAAGCCTAAATTCTTGTACCTGACTGCACTAATTTGCTAGGTGATTTTGGGCAATTCCTTCTCATCTCCAGGTCTTAGTTTTTCTGCACCTGCAAAATGAGGATACCGGAAAGTGAAACAGCTAACATCCCTCCACTGGGATATAGCCTCTGACTGCTCTCACAATCTAATCCCACGTATTTTCTCTCATTCTCTCTCTCATTACCCTATTCTCTTCCTCACAGTGTGCTGCATTTGCTATAGTATATTTATTGGCATGCTGCTGTTTATGGTCAATCTGCCCTGCGTGCAGATCACTCTCATGAATAAAAGAATCACATCTACTCTTTACTACAACTGTATCCCCAGAACCTAAAAATGAATTCAGCAATGAGTGAGTGTGCAATAAATATCTATTCACCGCAAACACTCAATGGAGAAAGGATAGTCTCTTCAACAAATGATGTTGGGAAACTGAGTAACTACGTGCAAAAAAAAAAAATGAAATTGGACCCCTACCTTACACCACTCACAAAAATTAATTTGAAATGTATTAAAGACTTAAACATAAGACCTGACACCATAAAACTTCTAGAAGAAATCATAAGTGGTAAGCTCTTTGACATCAGTATTGGCAATGATTTTTTGGATATGACACCAAAAGCACAAGCAACAAACACAAAAATCCATAAAGGAGAGGGGGGCAGGATGCTTAACAAATTCTTTGCCAAAAGGGCAACATAAAATGGTCACAAGAAAACCTGGAATAACTCAACCAAAGGCAAACGACACTTCAAATCAATGGCACTAAACAAACTACTGCTTTTAAAAATAAATTAGTTGAGTAAATGAAGTTAATTTTGGTGATACCAAGTCAACAATGTACTGGCTGAAGTTATGTTCAGTATCCTGTCCCTAAAATGGGGAAAGTTGTCAAAGTTTTAAATGGTGCGTTTTAATGGCCTACGTCAGATAGAAACCATGTCAGATAGACGTAGATAGAAACGTTTTAATGGCCTATGTCAGATAGAAACTACGTCAGATAGAAACTTCAGTTAGGGACAGAAGTTTATTCGCTATTGATAACGAATCCTCAAATGAAATGAAGGAAAAAAAAAAACAATGGCACAATCTCACAAAAGGAAATAAAATTAAACAATAATTTTATGCAATAGCAAAAAAATTTTTAAACTTTTTTTCAAAACCCTTGGCATATATTTAAAAAGACCTTAATATCCATGTCTTTTGTTACATTTCATTGGTTACCTTATTTAATTCTTCCTTGGTAAGAGATGCCCAAAGGGTTTTTCTGAATCTTCCTTCTTTGTATTTCTGAGTGATAAAGTTTTTTCTCTTTTCTACTGGGGAGTCCACATGTAATTCTTCATCTTTTTGAAGACTACCAGCCCAAAAGTCATTAGCTCTTTTGTTTCCAATGACAATAAAAAGCTGAATTATCAAAAAAAATTATAAAACATATCAATTCACAAAATGTATTTGAATCTGCAGAAAACTGACTCACATGACATTAAAGCATAGCTTGGTACAAAATATGTAAAATACAAGACCCAACTTTTTCCAGAAGATGGAGTGTGAAAGCAGATACTATTTCTATTTTAAATAGTCTAGCTGCTCGTAATAGTGGTAAAAGATTGGCTAGAAAAGAAACTGCAAGCAACACAAATTGCAGCAAAAGCATTATTACTTTTTTTTTTAACATCTTTATTGGAGTATAATTGCTTTTCAGTGGTGTTTTAGTTTCTGCTGTGTAACAAAGTGAATCAGCTATACATATACATATATCCCCATATCTCCTCCCTCTTGCGTCTCCCTCCCAGCCTCCCTACCCCACCCGTCTAGGTGGTCACAAAGTACTGAGCTGATCTCCCTGTGCTATGCGGCTGCTTCCCACTAGCTATCTATTTTACGTTTGGTAGTATATATATTACTTTTTGAAGGTAGCTCACATTGAGACAGATTCATTTAAAATGGCTGAGTAGGTGGGCTAACGTGGCTGACAGTGGTACAGACACCTGAGCAGAGAATGGATATAGGAGACAGCAAGTTAGACATGATCTCAGTTACTGACAGAGCATGGCCAAGATAAAGAATAGTCGATTTTGCCAAATGTTTTCATTCACTTTTCTGATATTTTATCCATGCTGGGTTAAAAAGAAAGAAAGTCAATTCTGGTTTAAAAAAAAGCTGTCAAGTCTTTAAGAGTAGTTATTACTATATATATATGTTTTTTCTTTTTGCGGTACGCGGGCCTCTCACTTTTGTAGCCTCTGCCGTTGCAGAGCACAGGCTCCGGACGCAGAGGCTCAGCGGCCATGGCTCATGGGCCCAGCCGCTCCGCCGCATGTGGGATCTTCCCAGACCGGGGCACGAACCCGCGTCCCCTGCATCGGCAGGCGGACTCTCAACCACTGCGCCACCAGGGAAGCCCCAAGTAGTTATTACTATTAAAGCTCCTTGTATTTTTTATTTTTAAAATAACTGTCTCATTTAGGAAGCATTCGGAAAGTTAAAGTAGAAAGTTACTACTATCAAACAGGCTATAAGCCATTTTTATAATGTGGTAAGAACTTGATCAGAGAGCTCTTAAAGTAACCACACCACCCCACTGCACACCTCCTCCTGGCCTCTGCTGACCACCACCACAGTCAAGTCGGACTCACCTCAATGAGTTCATTGCTCCAAATGCTGGCATCCATTTTCAGACTTCTAACCTTGGAATCTTTTGGTCCTAAAGATCTATGTTGCCCTAAAGTCAAAAAACAATTGATTTCTATTTGAATTTGTATGTAAACGTATTTTACCTTTAAAAAGAAAAGTGTATATGTACGTGTATAGGTATGTGTGGATTAATATATCTTTTGAACTTAAAGCAAACCAATACCTACTTTCCACCCTATAGTAGTGGTGGTAATCATACAGGAATCATAACCAACCACACTGAAGATAACAGAAATCACCATCACCACCCTGTACTGGTATAAAATTACACTTTTAAAAAGTGTGTATACATGTACATGTGTGTATATGTGTGCATGCATATGCATGTTTGTGTACATGTATGTATGTGTATATACGTATATATATATATTTTTTCATTGTTTGGTAATTAACTAGAAATTGTAGGTCACTGAAAACATTTTATAATGGGTCTGTGTAAATTATATATATGTGAGTGAATACAGATATCATCCCTTTACTCTTAAAAAAAAACTAGCTACAACTGTAATAAATGCTTACTTAAAAATCTAAAGTCGATTCTTTATTCTACTATTATGCCTGGAAGAGAATGCCCTATTCTATCATAATCAATTTAATTCTATCATATTTAATTCTATCATAATCAATTTAATTCTGCTGTATAAATCATCATTCAGCCATTACTGGGCATTCAGGCATATGTCAGACTCTTTCTAAGCTGAGATAGAAAAAAGACATCATCCTTGATCTTAAGGACCTTTTGCCTAATGCGCATGAGAAAGCTCATTCCTCTCATTCCTCTCTCTAAGTTACATAGGTTCCTTTCCTCCATTCTTTGAGAAGGAAACTACTCAGAGCACAAAGCCCTAGAATTCCCATCGCAAGAACCTGCATAGGTTTGCACTTATGAAGACTACAGAAAGGCAACATCAAAAGGACTCAAGCTCAAAAGCATGCAGCAAGAAGGGATGCTGGAGTAGCCTAGGAAAGAATCTGAGTTGAGACAGCAGGAAAAGAAATAATGTGGAGAACAGATTTAGAGATATTCAGAAGATAAAACTGATGGGACCTGGTGGGCTTTAAGGAAAGAGGGTCAAGAGGGTCTCTCAAGGTTTAGGCTTCAGTGTAGGGTAGATAGTACTGCTTCTGACCAAGATTTGGAATAGAGGAGAATATACAGTTTAATGTAATGAGCTGGGCAGCAATGAGAGCTCCATTTTATCATGTTAATTTTGAGGTATCTTGGGGCAAATCCAAGTCGAGAATCTAGCAGGAGCTATAAGAGTAGAGTTTCCAACAGAGTGAGAATCCCCTGCTTAAAAATGAGTATTGAATTCAAACGACAACCTCACTCAGGAACATCAGAGTGAAAGAGAGCTTAGGATATAATCCAAGGGAACACACATATTTTAGGAGAAGGCAAAGGAAAAGTAACCTGGAAAAGGATGACCAGAGTAGTAAGAGCACACTAAGAGAAAATGGTGGGTCGGAAGTTGTGGGAGGATGGAGAGTCATTGAGCGACAGATTGGTCAAAAGTGTCAGATACTGCAGAGAAGGCAGTGAAGATAGGAACTGGCCACACAGAAACTGAGAGGTAAAATACACTGGTAAATGTGGTGAAAATATTTTTACTGGAGGTGAGAGAAACGAAGACTGATTCCAGGATGCTGATGATACACTAGGAAGTTAAAGAAATGAAGAAAACCTGTGCAGACCACTACGCTTGAAAGTATCTCGTCTATGAAAGGAAAAAGGAACAGAGAATGATACGTAAAAGAATAGTAAGTTTTCAGAAAGCTGGTGTTAACAGAATTATGCAAGTTTATATGCTGAACCAAATAAACCATTGTTGAATACAATTGTCCCTCGGTATCTCGGACTGGCACCAGGACCACCCACAGATACCAAAATCCTAGGATGCTCAAATCCCTTGTATAAAATGGCCATAGTATCTGCATATAACCCACACACATCCTCGTATACTTTAATTCATGTCTAGATTACTTTTTTTTTTTTTTTTGCAGCACACAGGCCTCTCACTGTTGTGGCCTCCCCCATTGCGGAGCACAGGCTCCGGACGTGCAGGCTCAGTGGCCATGGCTCACAGGCCCAGCCGCTCCGCAGCATGTGGGATCCTCCCGGACCGGGATACGAACCCACGTCCCCTGCATCGGCAGGCGGACTCTCAACCACTGCGCCACCAGGGAAGCTCCCCTAGATGACTTTTAATACCTAATACAATAAAATGCTATGTAATAGTTGTTGGTACATGCAACTTTAAATTTTGCTTTTTTGAACTTCCTGTAAATGTTTTTTTTCAAATATTTTTGATCCACAGTTGTTTGATGTAGAACCGTGAATATGGAGGACCAACTGTACTTACACAGAGAGTGAATAAGTGACAGGGTGAGGATCCTGAGAAGAGAGGAAAGGAAGGGAATATATGTAGACAGAGCAGCCTTAAACAATACAAACGCTATCTCTTCCAGTGAGACTGGAGAGAAGAGGTTAGGAAAAAATACAAAGTCAAGGAGGATTAACTGATGCTTTTTATTGATGTAGGTGATTAGCTCATGAGGACATCTACCTCAGTGTGATGAGAAATGTGGTAGCACAGAGATCTAGAAAAGTCTGAAGGGCTTGAAGCAGCTGTCCTGTCTTTGCTCTGAGGTGCTCTTCCTCTGCATTCTCTCAGTGAAACCTGTGCTCAACTCTATTCCTGCCCTTATCACACTCTATTGCAATTACTATTTATATATTTGTGCAGAAAATGTCATGTCTTGTCTTACAGAGCATTTTAATTCCCAGGACCAGCACAGTACCTGGTAGAGCTGAAAAGCTGAAGGAAAGTTTAGGTTGTAGCTAACTTTTTCCAAGACCTCCACGGTCGCATACCTAAGCTAGGGTCCATTCCCTCTACTCACTTGGACAGCTATCTTACCTCCCAAATACAAGGAGCTGTCAAATAGTTTTTAAGGAATAAGATCACAAGAAGAAAATTAGTCACAGTACTGGTTACTTTCATAAACTTCAATACACCTGGAAAATGCTTCTATATAAAAATTCTCATTATAAGAGATACCAGATCTGGTGAACCAAGATTAGAGCACAGAGCAGATTGATGTGAAAAATAGATCTTACAAAATATGACTGAGGCAAAAGGGACAAATCATACGAAGAGCAAGCATGTTCAGGGTGCATTCTGAAACACATTCATCCAAAACCTAAAAATTTCAGCATTGTCTTTTTAAAATCCATACATGGGCCAGCAGGCACAAAAAAATGATTACATGCTTAAAAATCAATTTTTATATTTAAGTCATGCATAAGAGAAGTTTAGAATGATATTTCTAAATTTGATTTAAATGTAATAAATTTTCCCTGTTTTTATTTTTCATAGCCATTAGCTGGGACACAGTATATACGACACTAAAGAGCATTCAGTGCCAATCTGCCACCAAACAGTGATGAGCATAACTTATCACTAATTACCTGCACACTTCTTACAGATGACAACACAGAGATTGATGGATGCCCAGTCAGGATTTGGGGCTTTACAATCTGCACAGCTCCTGTTGGACTCATTGAACCAAATCTTCTCAGCTACTTCATAATCAGAGAGAGTTTCTGCTATCGATTGCTGTACAGCTTCAATCCACTCTTGTTTCTCTTTTTCAGACTCGGCTGTAAAGCTGAAACAATTAACGTTTCTGCATTATCGATCTCCCTTGTAAAAGCCAATTAAGCAGTATGTTCAGTTTGCATATTCATTTCACTCATAAATTAAACAGCTGCTGAAAAATATGCCTTCCAGGCAGTTGGAGTCTTTTCTGTTAAAAATCATCTCATTGAGAAATCTATTTTTTTTCCTTTAACTTTCCACATTGCTTATGACTTTGTTCACCTATCTTGAACCAAAATTAACATACACACTTTTCTGACCAGGATATAAAAATCACCTTGTTAGGTCAAAAGCTTAAAAGAGAAGTCATGTTTCCTAAGCAGTGGTTACATAATAATCAATAAGAGACTGGCAGAGTTTCAGGGCCATTGGCTTATTTTGCCAAGAAAATATGCCATAGTCTGAAACTAAGTTATCAAAAACACCCACGAGAAATTTTGATTTTTTGTCTTAAAAATAGATTATTGTTTTTAAAATAGAAGAATGTCCAGATGGCTTTAAGAAACTGAAAAATCAAAAAAGTTTTAAGTGATTACTATTCTAACAGAATTCTAACTCATTTTTAGCCATGTAATTCTTAGCGTTTATTGGGTGCCTGAGTGAAGGAATAAAACATTAAAACATCAGTTCACTCTTTCAAGAAATATTTACTGAGTACTTATAATGTGCCAGAAAATGTGCTACATACAGTGCTCCAAACTCAGTCAATGACCCACAAAATGATGCTTAATACTGAAATTTTCTGTCTGAAGATGAAAATGCTTTGAGAGACAATGAAAACAACAGAGGATTAACATTTTCTATGTAATCTATAAAGAAATTGAGTGGCCTACATGGATTATATTTTTTGAATCACTTCATGGTTCCATCATTACTATAATATTGATAAATTCCTTAGTGGTTTCTGCTTCTCTATAGAGATTGGTCAGAGCCCATATGGTACAACGGAAAATAGATACTTGGTCTTAGTCCCTGGTTCCTGGTATATAGTTCCCCAAACCCTTGGAATACCCTGAATGATAAAAGTCCTTTACACGCTAATGAGATAGCTTGTGGCTGAAGGCTAGACAGCTTCAGGATGGGAGCTGGTCCGCAGAAGACCAAGATGTGACTAGAGACTTGGAACTTTCAACCAGCCCTACCCCATGACCTCTGGGAAGGAGAGAGAGGCTGGTGGAGTTAATCACCAATGGCTCAGGATTTCATCAATCTTGCCTATGAAATGAAACCTCCATAAAATCCCCCAAACAACAGGGTTCGAAGAGCTTTCAGGGTGATGAACACATTGAGGTGCTGGGAGAGTGGTGCACCCAGAGAGTCATTACAGATTAAATTACAGATTATTAACACATATTAAGAACACACATTAAGTTTTCTGTTTCATTGTCATAATAAAGCAATTACCAGAGTGCCATAATACAAGACATGTATCAAAATGCTAAGGTATTTGATCATACGTGCTATGAGATCCATTAAATTCAGCAAAATTTTGAGCTGAGGTTACTTTTAGGAAATCATGGAGCAATTGTAATTAGGGATTGCTCTTAAAGGACAGACTGTATTTGGTTAGGCTAAAAGAGGGCAAAATAACAATACAGCTTAAGGACAATGTAATATCTCTTTTTATTTTATACCTTCAAAATAAAGTAATTTTTCACATATTTGTGGATCAAAAATCACCAAGCCTTCTAAGAAAAAGAGGTATTATGAAAAGAAACTATACAAATCTCATGAAATTAGTATCTTTCAGGTTGTATGATTATTCAAATCACTTTTGCAAGGTGTTATTATACACTGGATAATAAATTACACGATATGAAAAAGTAAAAACATAATTTTTTCTTTGTTTCAGGTGTACAGCAGAGTGATTCAGTTTTATATATATCTATATATTTTTTCATATTCTTTTCCATTATAAGTTATTACAAAATATTGAATATAGTTTCCTGTGCTATACAGTAGGTACTTGAATATCGTTTCCTGTGCTATACAGTAGGTACTTGTTGTTTATCCATTCTATATATAGTAGTATGTATATGTTAATCCCAAATTCCAAATTTACCTCCCCACCATCCCCTTTGGTAACCATAAGTCTGTTTTCTATGTCTGTGAGTCTGTTTCTGTTTTGTAAATAAGTTAATTTGTATCATTTTTTTAAGATTCCACATATAAGCAATATCATATGATATTTGTCTTTGTCTGTCTTCACTTAGTATGATAATCTCTAGGTCCATCTATGTTGCTGCAAATGGCAAGATTTCATTATTTTTATGGCTGAGTAATATTCCATTGTGTATATATACCACATCTTCTTTACCCATTCATCTGTCCATGGACATTTAGGCTGCTTCCATGTCCTGGCTATTGTAAATAGTGCTGCAGTGAACACTGGGGTACGTGTATCTTTTCAAATATCTGGAGTTTTCTCCAGATCTATGCCCAGGAGTGAGATTGTAGGATCATGTGGTAACTCTACTTTCAGTTTTTTAAGGAAGCTCCATGCTCTTTTCCATAGTGGCTGCACCAATTTACATTCCTGCAACAGTGCAGGAGGGTTCCCTTTTCTCCACACCCTCTCCAGCATTTATTATTTGTAGACTTTTTAATGATGACCATTCTGACTGGTGTGAGGTGATACCTCACTGTAGTTTTGATTTGTGTACCTCTAATAATCAGTGATATTGAGCATCTTTTCATGTCCCTATTGGCACATTTTTATATACTGGCTAATAAATTATACAATATGAAAAAGTAAGAACATAATTTTATTAAGTGTCCTATAAGAAGTAAAATCACCACTGGCAATGTAAAAGGGGATCACTCAAGCTTTCCTGTAGTAGTACAAACAAAAAATGTTTAAATATAACTTACCTAAAACTCCTATAGGGAGTGATTATTTCAAAAGACTGTTTCACAGTTCGGTCTACTTGCTTTACATTTGCTACATTCATAGGGATTATGGTAATACCAAGTCCACTCTTAAAATCCTAGTTTGGAGAAAAACAAAAAATTATAAAGAAACAAAAATATGGATTTTGAAAGTACATTTATATTCTCTAAAATTTAATAAATCTCATCAAATTTTACAACAACATATAAAGATGGAATTATTTCATTAAAAATGGATTGAGAGTGGTTTTATTTTAGGTAGTCACTTTCAATACATGGTAACACAATAGCATTTGAAGCTTGACAGGTTATTAATGAAGCAAGGGTCTTTTCACATGAAACATAAGTTGACTAGGATATATCTCTTGAACTACATATGCCTTTCTGTTAACAGTTAGGCACTTTTTCACCTTTAGCCATTTAGTAAAGGGAACTAACAGTGAACTAACCCTTACCATGTGCCCAGCCTTTTTCCAGTTGGGGGAGCCAGATGCCACTGTGAGGTTGGTATAATTACTATTTAGATGAAAAGAAGGGAAAACCGAGGCTCAAAAAGGTAAAGTGAGGCGGAAAGTGCGGCTGGCTGTACATGGTAGAAAGGGACTGAAACCCAAGCCGTCTGACTGCTCACTCTTTGTTCTGCTGTATGTTGTTACCTCTGCTCTGTCACATTATTTTCCTCATTTGCTCTCAACCAAAAGCATTACTTATATTACAATTTTATCTCATTTCCAATATTTCATTACTTTCTTCTTCCTTCAGTTAGATTCTTTAAAAGCTCCTCTAATGCTATTTTCGTATGAAAACTGCCATTGGTTCAGCACCTACAGCCACTATGTTCAGCTTGATCTACCAAAATTAGAAACTGTTCAAAAGGCTACAAAGTCTGCCTTCTAAAAGCATTAAAGTTTGCAATATATTATCTAGCCATAAGGGTTCTGGAATTTGATTTATCAAACCATCTCACACCTTAAAAATATAATTAATCCGTACCTCGAAAAATGAATTATCTATGTGAACAGGTTCAGATTAAATGTGCTCTGAATTCCTACATTAAATTATGACTAGGAAAAAGTAGCCATGCTAAAGATGACTGCAAAAAATATTGGTCCACTTTCAGGAAGGACACTTCTGGCAGAGACTGTGAAAGAAACAATTCACAGGTCTTCTCTTTGTCTTTCCTGTTGTACAAGCTAAAAGCAAAAGTACTATTTTCCTATCTCCCTTGCAGCTAGGAGTGAACCTATGTCATACTTATGGTCAATAAAATATAAATAATTCCTGGCCTGGGGGGCAAGAGAAGGGGGGTGGAGAGACAAATCTTCAAAGAAAAGACTTTCATTCCTTGCCTTTCCATCTTCTCAGGAAACAACATCTAGAAGCACAAAGCCATTTTAGAATGTAATAAGCATCCTTGAGATGAAAAGCCTGAGGACAAATTCTTGTACTGTAAGGATGCCAGAGTGAGGAAAAAAAAAAATAGGAAGAATCTTGTTCTCTGATGGCATTAGCAAGAGATTTGTTAAAACAAATCCCTGTCTATTTAAACTATCCTTCAGGTTTTTGTCATCTGATACTAATACATTCCTGGTTGATAAAATAAATGGAATAAAACAACATTATGACAAATTTCCCCCATTCGTAGAGGGTTTCCATTCACAAACTGCAGAAAAGTTTCACTTCATATTTTTTAAAATGTACAAGTTTTTAGTTAGAATGAAGAAATTACCCATTTGTAAATTGAGTATGATTTTTTCTGATGAAAGAACAATGGTTAATTTTGTTGGGAGAAACAAGCCAGAAATTGAGTCAGGAATATAAAAGATGCAGAGACATGCTAGGTGTTGTGAAATACTTAGAAGGTGATATACTTCCACTTTGTATCATAAGCCCACCTAACAAAAAACAGTACTATATGGAGGAGGGGAATCAAACTTTTCCAATCTGCCCCATTTTAATAAGTTTTAGCATATTGGTATAGAGTTAAACTTATAATTATCAAATTAAAGAAAACAGATTCTCAGTTATCTATACCAATGCTCCTGGTATACCAAACTCTCTTTTATAAATCAGAAAATAAAGTAGGGGTAGCCAGGTAAGATATTTTAGAAACAGCTTTCTGATGGCTCAGCTTGATATGGGGGTACCTCTAGAATAAAACAGTCAGGCTGCATCTTCTTCAAACAATTCTCTGTGATGCAGCTTTTGACAAGACCTGGCTATCAGACTACTCCCGCTTATTATTCTCTGATGGGGGCCTGGCCTGCAGGTACTGCGTGTTACTAAGGGCGGAGATACAGACTCAGACCATCAGACCAGCAGATGGTAAGACTGACAACCTTGGATGGAAACTGATGAGGCTCATCAAGGCTCCAGCCTGAAGAGATGGTGCCTCATTTCGACAAGCAAGTCGTGAAGTATCTACATATAAAGCTGTGACTTCTGTTAAAAATAAAACAAGTGAGGGTTGGCTCAAGGCCCCAGATTTCTCCCAAGCAAGGCAAAGATGATTTTTTAGCCTGGAAAGAAACTGTAACCCATTTATCAGCTGCTTGCCATGGCCATATGGTTTTGAGTAATTAGAGTATCCCCTGAACTCACCAGCACAAATGGACTGTAAAATGTACAGCAGAGTAACAAAATAAATGTCAGTGCTCTTGAAAGCCATTAAATATGAAACAACTGCATTTCTTACTAAAAATATTTGTGGTGACATTAAGCCATCTTTTCACACAGTCTTTAGAACATGTTTAGAACATATCTCATTCCTAGATGCTCATCAAAATTACCTGTGTTGATCTCTTCCTCCCACCCTGAGATTCTGATCCCATGAATCAGAGGGCTTGCCTAAGGATTTTCAGTTAAAAAAAAGCAAAACAAAACTACCACCATATGATTCTCATACATAGCAAATACTGAGAAACACTGAATTAGACAGCAGAACCAGTTGTAGAATCTAGACAGTATGAGTCTACAGCACTTAAATATCAGGATACAAACATTTCTCTCTGCCTTCTGCAGAGCAAAAAAAAACCATGCAGTCAGATTATACAAAAACCATTTGAAATTATTAAGACTAGTGGTTAAAAATAGGCTGGTCAGAACACAGTGACACATTGCATTGTCAAGAACCTATTTGTCCTGTATTCCAACCCTTCTGCTAATGTCGAAAGGCTTTAAAAGCATTGGTCTTCATTAAGCATATACACTCCATAACTGATTTAATATCTGTTAGTGTAGTGCTCTGAAGCTTACAAACAGCTGTGAACTCTTATTTGATTTTCTTAACAATTCTGCAAAAAAGGCAGAGCAGATACATACTCCCAGTTAACTAATTGTTATTATTGTTATTTTATACCGCTTGAATTTGAAGGCAACCGAACATATTACCTATTAAAAAGTTAATTACAAGAAAATTCATGCTTAAAAATAACTAGCAGGCATATATAAATTTTGTAAAATGGGATGGAATGTGAGTGTTAAACTTTCAAGAAAATTAAAACTAAATTACCCATTAACTACAATCTGATTGTGAGTACTATTCTCATTTTGAAAAATAGGCACGAGTCGGGAACATGCCAAACTTCAACCTTTAAAACCCTATAAACCGCACTGAAAAAAAACAATAGCATAGAAATTCAATAGGTAGAAATATATTGTTACAGAAAGCATAAAGCTAAACACAGATTCTGGAGTAAACTATATTTTACAGTTAATTTGCTGTCATACAGTGTAGGATCTCAAAGAGCATGAATGGCCACACTTGGCAGAGCAGGTCTGATGTTGCAAAGGTGATAATTATGATGTGGGCACCACGAGTCAGAACTGGGGGAGAATCTTTGCTGATCCATTTACTGGCTGTGTGACTACTGGCAAGGTCCTTAATTCATCTAGACCTCCATTTCCTCATTTATGAAAAGATAGTACTATCTACCTTATAAAGCATTGCTATAAAAACTGAATAAAGAAATACACGTTAGGGGTATTTAGACGTTAGGGGATGTACACGTTAGGGGTACATCCAGACAGTCCCCTGATTTGAGGGTTCTAAATACAGAATTTGTCTTCAATGAGAATATATCCATTTTATTTACAGTGACTGAAAGTATTCACACCAATGATTCCATATTCAACATTCAGATTAGAATTAATGGCAAATATTTACCACGACACTGAAATGGGTTATTTGTACAAATGCGTAGCAACAGAACCTGGCTCAAACTACCTTTTAAAACTACAAAGTGAAAGAGCAAAACAACAGTTTGATTCCTAAACAGAAAAATTAAAAAAGCGTTTGTTAACCCCAAATTTGCTGAAATCTCAAGCCTATTTTTGGAAACACCAGATGCCAGGTTTCCATGCCAGGAATTTAAGAACTCGGTGCTTAGACATTTGTGGAAAACAGATGTGGCATTGTATGACATTGGCACCAGATTTCCAGGGAAACACCAGATGCAGAGTTTGGCCAGATATAGAACCAGAGAAACAGCAGGCCACCACCTCCATCCTGCTGCTTCTTTCTGCACCACACAAGCCAGAGCCCTATGAGGTCTATGTAAATTCTGTTAGAGTTTCATTCCCATGCCAGACACGAGAGAACGTTATGTTGGGGGAATGAGTCTCTTGCTATACCCCGACTTGAGAATGTTTAATCAAGTGAATGTAGTTAAAACCTCAATGCCACAATTATCATTAAATGGATACACAAACCCACCAAGCAAGACACCTGGTTGTAATGAATTCCCTAATATTAACATGATATTCAAAAACTCATCAGGAAAAGATGGGAGACTGGCTTTCAGGACAGCATAACAAATGGAAACCAAAGTCAATTATCTTAAATTCACCTCATATCTATTAGCAGAAATTCCGTTCAAGTAGCAGTACCATATATATAACACTACATATATATACCTGAGGGTATGTTCATATTTCATTACCTATCTAACATTTTAAAAATATTGTCTTATATACTACACCCACATCATTTCAAGATAAATAAATGTCTAAAATAATTATTTTTCAGAATACAGAAAGTCTATTAGCTTTGAACTGGAAAAAAAACACACAATTTATCTCTATAAACAAAATTTCTATGCAACAAAACTTAACTGAAAAGGCTTCCCTGGTGGGGCAGTGGTTAAGAATCTGCCTGCCAATGCAAGGGACACGGGTTCGAGCCCTGGCCTGGGAAGATCCCACATGCCGCAGAGCAAGTAAGCCCGTGCGCCACAACTACTGAGCCTGAGCTCTAGAGCCAGCGAGCCACAGCTACTGAGCCCACACGCCACAACTACTGAAGCCTGCGCACCTAGAACCCGTGCTCTGCAACAAGAGAAGCCACCGCAATGAGAAGCCCGCACACAGCAATGAAGACCCAACACAGACAAAAATAAATAAATAAGTAAATAAAAATTAACTGAAAAGTGAAAAATAAGCAACAGCTTAGAAAAACAGTTGCAGAAAACATGACATGAAGATAAATATCTATATTATATGAAGAGCTTAAAGAAATTGTCAGGAGTGGCAATATAATTCCAGTAAATACATAGGAGAAAATGGAAAGAGAATTCATAAAGAAGAAAATAATATTAAAAGAAAAATTTTTTTCAAATATAAACTCTCTAGTCATGAAGACAGCTGTAAATGACTATTAATTCAACCATTTCATTCTACAAATGTTTACTGAGTGTCAGCTACTTGCCTGGAACTCCTAAGGGCACAACAGTGAATAAAGTAAACTGTCACAGCCTTAATTTGGGAATATAAAAATAATAACACTTTTAAAGTTAAAATGAAACTGGTACCTATTCTCTGTTAGGTACCTATTCAGGTACCTAACAGCATTTTAAATATAAACAATTCTTTAGAAAAGGGTCATAGGAATTCTTGTCCAAAAAGCAAATCTAAAAGAAAGAAAAGGCCACCAACAGAAGGCTCTCAGAAATCTCATTTATTTATCTCATTTATTTATCACCCCTATCAGAAGGTAAGATTCTAAAGAGCAGGGACCTTGTGGGTTACCAGTGAGCCCCTAGTGCCTGGAGCAGCACCCAGGAATGAAGAGGTACCCAATAAACTTTTGTAAAACAGATGAATAAATACAGAAACACAGTGAACTGTAATCAAACTCTATTACACAACTCATTTTATACAAAGTTGAAGTAACAATGTGGAAAAACTATCATAATTATAATATATTGCAGGCATATAAACATAAGCAGAAACAAGGAATAGAAGAAACTATGCAAAAATTAAACACATGGGGGGTGGGCTGAGAGACAGTGTAAGCATTTAAAGTGATAACATTTAATTGATATAATAGCACCACAGTGTTTTTCAACTGAGTAATTAGGTAAAGAATTTTAGTATCTATTTTTACTTTGCCATCTTCCTCTCTAACAAATGTTTCTACATATCTCTTCATAGTTCTTTTCTGCCTCTTATAGCCCATCTGGAAAAACAAAAAAACAAAAAACAAAAACCCCTAACATTCCCTAAGGCATTTCTCCTACTCAGAAGCTACTTCAAGTTAGTTTCAACAATCTGCTAATAAATGAAAGGGAAAGAAAGAGATTTAAAAAAAGTAAATCTTTGAACTGAGCAACTGAGAAAATGAAAAGTCCATGTTAATTGCATAGAGTTTAGACCTGGCAGTGTACTGTTGAGAACGTGCAGATTGGCATCTTCCTTTCTGTTATCATGCCACTTTTCTTAAAAAATAAAGAATTTCAAAAATAAGACCATAATTATGATAGTCTATTCTAATAGTTATTTTAACTTAGAAAACATAAGTTCTTGATTCAGTAGAAGGGATAGATCCAGAAAAAAATGAAAGAATTACTGCAAATATATCTGTACGGATGCTTGACATGGAATATTAAGGACACCTATTGGAAGTAGAGGAAAAGCACTAGAAAAGATAAACAATAATCCACAAAGTTAGAGTAAATTTCCAGACATACACAGAGTTAAAGGAACTTATGGGAAATAACATTTTCAAATTGTTTTTCAAACACTTTCCTGTATGCTGATTTTGCAAATGGAGTTTTAATTTTTCCAATAGATCACGCTCTGGTAACAAAAGTTTGTATGCAGAAAAAGGAATTAAGCAGTTATCATATAATTTATAAGCTGAAAAATTTAAATTTTATATAAAAATTGAGATTGTAGGAAAAAACCCCAAAACAGTAGCTAAAGTTTAGAACCATACACAAGTTATTAGTAGTAGTTCTTCAAAACTATTTAAAAACTTATTACCACTAAAAAATGATTTTCTTAAATTTCCACTTAAACATTTGCACATTTCAAAGTGTTTGATCAGGAAAAAGACACACTTCCAAGTGAAAGTTAACCTCAGAAAGAGGTATAGCAACCCCAATATTAGGGATGATGAACTAAAAGCAGCACTCAGTGCTGTCACAGGAGATCTTTACACATTTTCCATCTCCAGAAATATCTCGTTTCTTTAGCTGGATGCTTATCATTTTTCAAGAAGAAAAACCCGTAAAGCAGTGATTTACTGTGTGTGGTTTTTGCATCAGCAGTCACTGAGTCAATTGGGATGCTTTATAGGAATACAGATTCAAACCCCTGTCCCCAGAAATAAGTCAATGGGTCTGGAATGAGCCCAGATATCTGGAATTTTAACATGCAACTTAAATAATGGCCTTAGAGATAGTAATCCAGCTCTCTTCTTCACATGATGCCATTCAAACTGGAAGAGATTAGCTTAATTATCTGAGCCAATCAGTAGCAGATCAAGAATGAAGACCCAGAACGGCTACAGCCCAGTCCAATCTTCTTTGCTCTAAATTAGCTTCCAATCTTCCATTTTAATAACTCTTCAACACATTCTGTAGCAGCTACCCTTCCACCTCTATCCACTGTTTGTTTACTTCCTCTGGAGAAACTTCCAAAGTAAACTAGTAAAACTATGTATAAATAGAGGCAAGAAAAATGAAAATAGTTCATATGTGAGGGGGATGTAGGTCAGTTTTATTTTTTATTTTATTTATACTGTAAGTTATGTGGGTGACAAAAATCATTATTTTAATTTTTTTTTAAACTAAGCTTTGATTCTTGGACTTAAATTAGATGTAATACAAATTAAGATACAGAGATTCAAATCTAACACCTCTTACATTTTTACGATTAGTTTTTTTTTTTTCTGTCATTTAAAAAAACCATAAGATTACTTCATGTGTTGTGTGTATAAAACTTTTAGAAGTGACATCTAACTGTTTTACTATCTTTTAGTGCTTTTCCTAAAACACTAGCTTAAAGCCCTCTGCATTCAGAAGGACTCCTTATTTAGCCTGTCACCCAAGTTCTTTCCACAGTCTGCTCAACCACATAAGAAAACCCAGGAGCAACTTTCCTCTGGAGAGAAAGACATATACCAGGATGTAAAAATAGATGAAACTGGAATGGTATGTCAGGGCCTAAACATGAAGGGCCTTCCTTAATTTATCCATCTGGTCTTGAGCCAACTAATTCCGTAAGACTTGCCTCAAGACCAAGTGCCTTAAGACCTGGCTCTATATAATACGATGCATTTTTTTTTTTAAGACCACATATACAAACAATGGTGTGCACTTTTTAAAGGCGCACATACGGGCATGTCAAAGCATTGAAAACAGACTTGAAATATACATTCATCAAAAATAGGCTTACTTCTCAAAAGATGAGGAGGGGTCCAGCATAAATGCCTTAATTTTTAAGGAGATAATATTGATTAGTTGTATACGGAAGTGTTTCTAATTCCCAGACTTCACTAGATGCCCTTTTTGCCCTTCTCTGTAACTTCTGCACAAGTCTAATAAAGTACTGAGCTCACCATCCACCATAAATGCTGACTTGTCTGACTTTTCCTCCTGGAAGGTAAGACTGTGTTCTCCTCAGTAAACACATCATTTTTAGAGTGTCTGACATGGTATACAATGTTTACTGAATGCACACTCTGAACCTCCTAGGCAACTAAGTTATTCAAGGAAAGAATTCTTAGTCTATTTCTAAAAGGTCACAAGCCAGAAATTTTCTTTTCAACATAGACTTTAAAAAGACACTTTGATATAGTGGCTAAGAAGCTAGGCTTAGAGTTATAAAGTTCTTGTTTTAAATTAAACTCTGCATGATGAACTGTAATCCTTAAACAAGTTACTTAATTGTCATTCTCCTCATCTATAAAACATGGATGAGAATATCTTCCTCCTACATTTGTGGGGAAGATTAAAAGGGAATGTTTATAAATTAATTAGCACAGTACCTGGTACCCAACATATGGTGGTCATTATTATGCTCTTCATGCTCAATTATTATTAAAGCAAGAACTTCTTATAATTTTTTGCTAACCAGAAAGTATTAATAAAACTTTAAAAACATAAACTTTTAGAGGATAACATAAACCCAGACAATCTAGCTAATGTAAATAATGAAACTAGTAATTGGAAGTCCACCAGGTCTGTGCAAGTAAAAAATGAATACCTCAATTAATTTGGCAGAGTAACTTCCATTCTGATACATGCAAATTTTGCATTTTTAACCTTATTCCAATTTTTTTTTAAGTTTTAAGCATCTTCACAGACTGAAAATGTTCATATTCAATTCATACACATTATTAAGCTGTACATCACCACCCTTCTTGAGGAATATGCTAACTCTCCACGTTATTAATATGCCAACAGTGCTCAATGATGCCTTCCACAGTTAATTGGCTAAGAAATCTTATCCTTAAAAATGTAATTAACAAATCCACACTCAAGTTCAGAGAATGCTTTGGATAAAGATCTATAGTTAATTTTTTTGAAACTAATGTTTGTTTTGAGTTGCTATCTCTATCTTCTGTTATGAAAAATGTCAGCATTTATATTTCACTTTATCGTAACCCATGATAATTTATCACAAAATAAGTTCATGTTAGATTGGATATCCAAAACACACTGCTTAATTCCACAAATAATGACTAAGTATCTAATACGTTCTAGGCTGAAAGATTAAAAATTCATTCCTAAAAAGGGGTAAGAAAATAATTTTCTTCTACATATTAAAAACCAGGTATATTAGAGAAAAAGAAGTCTACAGAATCAAATGAAATTAACAGAATTTGTTAAAACTAACATCAGTCTCCTCAAAACATTTAAATTCTCTACTGAGTCATTTGATGTTAACCAATTTAATATCCCAACAATCTATCTTATTTATATATGTGATATGTGTGTGTATGCATGCGTGTGAACGTGTGTATATCAATCACTTGTCTCTTGTCAATTATCTCCTCAGCAAGCAATGTATCTACTCCAAAAAAACCGACAAAAACAAAACCCAAAAAACCCCCAAATCCTGTAAACTGAAGAAAATATGTTACCTGTGCCTACTCTGTAATTTTCTGTCACAAAACAAAAGAAATAACAACAGGTGCAGAAGGAGGTCTATTCAACAACGGCTGTAATGGTTAATTGGTTCTTAATTATTCTCTCATGTAGTTTTGTAATGTTACTTCAGCTAAGAATACTTTTCAAAAATTAATTTTCATGATTCTATTTCCTCAGTTCCTTCAAAGGGTGATGTCCAGTCTCAAATTTGATGTAGACTACCTTCCTGATTCTGGTGGAACTGAGAAAATTCAACAGAGCAACTCTTTGTTATATTTAGTGGAGTACAAAAAGCAAAAGCAAAACTCTATCAGTAAAACATGAATAAGTCTAACAAACAAAGTACTGTTGTTAATGTAGCTTTGTCACGTTTGTAATGTAAGGAACCACAATTTGCAATCACTGTAACATAGCTCACCTGTTCATTTTTGCAAATCCACACACTGTTTCCACTTAACACAGTAAAAATTTTAGCTTTATAGCCTCTCAGTTCAAGATATCCACATTTCTCAGGTGCAACAGCTCCTTGAGACTGCGAGGAAAGGGCCTGTAACTTCAGTGCATTTAACAGGATGCTGATCCAGTCATTTCTCTCCTCTGAAAACAGGAGAAAATACATATGCTTAGTAAGTTATAAACACATACAAATGTGGAAAGAGATTGACTTTCTCTGGAACAGATCATTTACAGATTCTTTCCCAGAACCACAATCTAAATGCTACTGTCGGCAGGGTAAATGGTCCAATTTTGTTAGGGAAAAGAAATAACACTTATTAGTCATCCCTTGGTATCCACAGGAGATTGGTCCCAGGACCCACAGAGGGTGCCAAACTCTGTAGATGCTGAAGTCCCTTACAGTCAGTCAGCCCTCTGCATCCTCAGGTTCATCAACTGAGGGTTCCACCAACCAGGGATCAAAAATGTCCTCAGATGTGGAAATCAAGGATATGGAGGGCCGACTGTACTCAGATGTCCTGTAACCAATATCACTGGCTTCAACTGGCAGCTAAATAGAAATGCAAGATCCTAGACTCCACTCCAGACTTGATGAATCAGAATCTTCATTTTAAGAAGATCTCCAGATGATGTGTATCCATGTTAATGTCTAAGTAGCATTCTGTTAGATTATTCATGAGATTGGATTGTCTCTTTTAATATAAGAAAGTAATACGGCTACTGAACAGGTAACAGATTGTACCCAGCAATGCAGTTACTAAAATATCCAGAAAAGCTTACTGTTAGAAACAGGCACTTGGAATCTACTCAAGAGTGTGCTTGCCTTGATATTCACTCACCCATTCCATTCACTAACAATAGCATCTTCATCTGTTGAATTAAAACTTAGTTCTCTCACTCTTTC